>NC_045455.1:51040133-51097323 GCF_002776525.5 Piliocolobus tephrosceles
GAAGGAAGGAAGGAAGGAAGGAAGGAAGGAAGGAAGGAAGGAAGGAAAAGTAATCATACTTGAGAGCAGAAACTTCTTCTCTACTGTATTTTAACTCTTGAATCCTCCCACTATCTACAATGCTTAGTTCTCTCTAAAGGCTCTCTGTAAATATTAGAAGAAATAAATAAGTAAATGTATGATTTTGTTTTTCCACATATTTCTTTGCCTTACTCATAGGAACAAAACAAAATGAAATGAAAGTATTTAGTATGTTTTAAAACAAGAATATGGCCAGTGATGTAATTAGTAAGTTATGAGTGAAACTTTTAGCATCCAAAGCAGGGTTGTCAAACTATGGCCCACAGGTCAAGTTCTTCTCACTGTCTGTACTTTTTAAAAATAAATTGTATTAGAACATAGTCACCCTCACTGTTTTGGTGTGGCTCATTTTTGCTGCATAGCAGGGTTGAATAATTATGATAGAGACAGCAAGGCCTGCAAAGTCCTAAATATTTACTATCTGGCCTTTTACAGAAATGTTTACAGATTCTATATTTAAAGCTTGGATAAAACTCTAATGTACAATATCAAAATGCAGTTGAAACAATTTTATTCCTTTCCTGGTACCCCAGCTTTTGTCAAATAAATGAAGAAAAGTGACCTCCTTGAATGCAGAAAAGCCAGTAAATCACTTATGTCCATGTCTTTATAGTACCCCTTAATGTACTTTCTGGGCTGCTTTTCAGAAAAAACAAACAACCAAACCACAACAAAAAGTAAAAAAAAAAAAAAAAATACACTACCACCAACAGCATCCAACACACAATACCCCTCAAATTCAATATACTTGGGTAAGTGGTAAGTTAGAATGTTGGCAGCAGGATAAGGCTTAAAATGAAAAAAAAAAAAAAAAATCAAAAAACACCAAAAACAAAAAACAAAATAACATGGAAATTCCAGACTGTTTGACTTTTTGTAATAAAGGATGTTAAATATAAAACACCACATTATTTAAAACTAACAATATTTATTATATGTTTAAACAGGTAGTGAAATGATAAATCCTTCCATTGGCCAAGTAATTACACTAAAGAATACACTATAAAATAATAATAATTCAGGTAAGGAAAGTAAGGAGAAACACTAGGAATGTTCCCACCCTGGTAAGAGGCCCAGAGGTCTCACCTCTTGTTTCTCATACCTTTGTATAGTCCTCTTCCACACTGTGCCAGGGTTTGCCTCTGTGATCACTAGAGTACAGTTGAATGATGGTATGTGACTCCTGAAGACATTGAGGCATTGGGAGGCTGAATGGATTAAATTCAACTTAACAAAACTGTTACTAGTTTGTACCATGCTAAATATAATGAAGAAATTTACTTCAATTATTCACTTACTTGTAACTTAACATCACAATTGTTATAAAGTTTTGCTTCAGTCCTTGTAACCCCATAACTGTCTTACTTCACTACACACATATCTATGGATTTTCAGGAAAATGGAGTCTAGAAATGAATAGATCAATTTTATTCCTGACTTCCTTTAATATGATCTATTAACAAAAAAATTGTTATATTAGCTTTGATTATGTTCAACTTGAAGGTACAATTTTAACAATGTTAGTATGCATATATTAATAAACAATTCAAAGTAAAGATAAGGAGATGAAGTCCTCAGAGATTGGTAAAATTTGGAAACCACTTTACACAGTTTACCATTTGGCTCCTAATCATGTTGGCCATCATAATTGTGCTACAAGTTTGACTTGCCATGGTAATAGTTATATTAAGGATGCTGACTTATTCTTTTGATAAAGTAGAGATAAGTTTATTACCTGGAAAATTCAACAACAAAAATGTTAGTATGAACACTGGGAGAATGAGAATAGAAAAGTCATATTCAAGAAATCCCTTGTAGGCAACGAAAGTCATGACATAAATATAGAAATAGAGTGTTAATCTTCAGCAAATAATTTGCACAAGCTCTGGTAATATTTGTGAGTTGCTGAAGTATTTAAAATTTGTAGCAAATCATTTTTTCTCAAAAAATATGAATCTAATTTTACATGCAGCAGTATTACAGAATAGACAAATGGAAATAGTATGTCTTCATGGCTTGGGTTTTTATCAATGCATACATTAAAGTAAAATATTCTTAAAGATTTACTACAAAATAAGTTACTGTTACTACAGAACTAAATCTAGCTTATAGTAAAGACACATCTTTATTATAATGTCATATTTTGGCCCACAGGTCATGTCATAAATTAAAGCTGAAATTAGTCCAGCAGAGTCTCATTATTTTTTCTCAGCATGAAACTTCAATAATATGACTTAGACTGACCTTTTCTCACTATTGTTTCAAGGTATCTTGTTAATATTCTTTTGCGTTATCCCTTTCTCTCTAACATATACATTTTTCCTCTAAAAAGTGTAGTTTAGCTCCAGCTGCAACATATTCAGCTTGCCATCTGTTGAACATTTAGATTCAGCTGTAAATGCTGGGGTATCTATTCTGTAGGGACATTTTGCCAAATGACCGCTCTTTCTCTAGATAGTCATTCCTAAGACTATAGTCATATGTGAATGCTCTAACATTTGAGAAAAATCATTTGCCATATTTAGAAAATAATGATTTCTGTAAACAACTTGTGACTATTGAGAATATTTAGTAATTTTTCCATGTGGTAAGTATGTGTTGAAACTGTCATTAAATACTGTGAATTTTTGGTTTATTCTAACTGAAATCAGAAATATAACATTCCAAAAGCCAATATTAATGCAACTTCTTAATATAAGTTTATCTTCAAGATAGTTTTAAGGGCCTGTTTTCAAGCATAAAGTACTTATATGAATGTTCTGCTATCAAGAAATACTCATAAGTGCTTTTTTCTCCTCCTAATTTTACTTGTCATAATTTGGGGGAGTTTGAAAAATATATATACCTAGTATTTGAAAAGAATGCCTGTAGCATAAAATGCATTACCTATTTAATGAAGATATAATTTTATAAAATACCTATAATATAAAATATTTTAAAATACCATTATATACTTTGATTCTATTAACTTAGAAAAAATAATTTGGAGATTTATTTACTGCTCAAAAATGTAATTTATTAGTAAATATGTCCTAATTATCTACTTAGCAAAAAACTCCAGTCACTTAAAGTATTTAATTTATTTTTAAATATCTGCTATGTAAAAGATTTCTAGGTATTTCTTTATTATACAAAGAAAAAAATGTGGTGTACAGAAGAAACTCATTGTGTAATATGAGAATATATATTATGAAAATTTTATCGTGGTCTTTCAGTTCATTCCATTAAGTACTTATAGTGAATATATATTTTGGAATGTCCAATAATCTCATCATTTTGGAAACTCTACCCAGTTAAGGACTATCAAAGGCCAACTTCCTTAATACAGGGAGAAAAACTGGGTGCAGGAGGAGAAGCAGAAACTTAGAAAGAACCAAGCAAGGAGGTTGAGAGAGAAAAATGTACAAACCCAGATGCCATGTCTTGAATCCTTGAACGTTGTCATGCCTAAAACCAGTCATGGACTGCTTACCATTTACGGGACAGTATATTCTATTTCCGGCATAAGGTAGCTTGAATTCTCTTTCTTTTCACTTGCTACTCCAGGAATATTGACTAACAGAAAAGTGGTACATTTACAACTTTTGTTTCAAGTGAAAGATTAGAAATATTGTTCTGGCACCTGAGGAAAGAGCAGTGAGAATCTCATATTTCTGGCTAAGAAGTTGATTTTTGTGTGCAAAAGAGAAGCCTCTAGGTAAGTCATTACCTACTCTGTCTCTGGACTTAGCCAATGTGTCCACCCAGCTAGCAATTTAAAACCCACGTTGAAATATGATAAAATATGGAGTCTTTAGGCAACTTTACAATCCTCAGCATTGTCTTACAGAAAAGGTAAGGCTCAGTTTGAGTTGGTAGAGTGAGATACTCTGTGCTTGAGACTAGTGATCCAAACCCATTCAGCGACCACAGTCAATGGCTTTATTTCATTTCAAAGGCTTGTTTTGGGTTCTGTTCTATGGAGACTAGAAGTGTTAGGTACAGAAATAGAACTAACAAATGAAGATAAAAATGCGACCTTGAAGGAAGCAAAAAAATAGACAATGTCTGAAACACCAAGTTCCTCCCTATTGTTTCTTTCCATATACCCCGACCCAAGACATGCAATACTTTCTTCTACTATAAAATGCCAACTATAAATACAGAGTCTTCACACAAGAAATATAAATCCTGCCCACCATATTATTGGTTTATATTTATATGAAACACCATACAAGAGAGAAGCTATGAAAATGGGTGTTGCAAGAAAGCAGAGACAAAAATAACAGGAATAATCTTCATATTCGAAAGCCTTGACAAAATTTATGGCATTTCTACTATCAAAGATGGAACCTAGAAACCAAATCAAATTGAAGTTTATTGTGTTTTATGGGGGATATTATGGAAGAAAATCTCAAGTCTGGTAGTCTAGTCTATGATTACTTTTTACACCAATAACTTACCCAGTTCTTCATAAACACTAAAAAAGGACTTCCGTCTTAGAGACATACAGGAAGTATGATAAACACAGAGGATCTCTCAGTTGTCCAGAAATGAGGGAAAACAATTCCCACTCCACCCCCTAACTCCCCTCTCCCCTAGTAATCACCATTCCACTCACTAGTTCCATACGATCAACTTTTTTTTTTTTTTTCAGATTCCATATATAGGTGAGGTCATGCAGTATTTATCTTTCTGTGCCTGATTTATTTCACCTAACATAATGTCCTACAGTTTCATCCATGTTGTCTCAAGAGAATTGCCTTATTTTTTAAAGGCTGAATAATAAGTACTCCATTGTATATACATATCACATTTTCTTTATCCATTCATTCACTGATGGACACTTAGATTCATTCGAAATTTTGACTATTGGGAATAATGTATTAATAAACATGGAAGCATTAATCTCTTCGGTTCAAGAGATCAATTGTAAAACATAGTGCCTATAGTTATAACAATATATTGTGCTCTTGAAAATAATACAATGTTAAGTTGTTCCCATAAAAAAACTGTGTGAGCTAATTTATAAGTGAATTCACTAGTTTTAGCCATTCCACAATGTATAGATACTTGAAAACATCATGCTGTACACAGTAAACATACACAATTTTATCTTTCAATTCAAAAATAATGTTTAATGAAGTTAAGAAATGAGACATAAATACTCAGTTTGATGAAATATTACATTTGATTGTGAAGAAAATAAATGACCTGCTGTCATTCACTATGACCTACTATCTGATAAAACGGAATTTTTTTTCTTGTTGTTGTTCTTAACTTAAGATGTATTGCCTCTTATTTCCTTATCTTAAACATCTCTAAACAATTTTTCATTTTTACTCTATGTTCAGTGTGCTGGAGTTGCAAATTTGTCATGTAGCCATGCTGTTTATTTTTTATTATTTTTTATTTTTGTTTTTGAGACGGAGGCTCGCTCTGTCGCCCAGGCTGGAGTGCAGTGGTGTGATCTCAGCTCCCTGCAAGCTCCACTTCCCGGGTTCACGCCATTCTCCTGTCTCAGTCTCCCGTGTAGCTGGTACTACAGGCCCCCACCACCATGCCCGGATAATTTTTCTTGTATTTTTAGTAGAGATGGGGTTTCACTGTGTTAGCCAGGATGTTATCGATCTCTTGATCTTGTGATCCACCCGCCTCGGCCTCCCAAAGTGCTGGGATTACAGGCTGGAGCCACCGCGTCTGGCTGCCATACTGTTAATTCTTATGTTGAGGAATGCTAACTGAATCTACTCACAAATCATGCAGTTATTAGAACAGCACGGTACAAATTAAAAACAAACAAGCAAACAAAAACAACCAAATGAAAACAATATAGAACCTATAAATAAATCCACACATATATGGTTAATTGATTTTCAATAAAGGCGCCAACAATACCTAATGGAAAAAGGATAGTCACTTAATAAATGGTGTTGGAAAACCTGTATATCCACATGCAGAAGAATACAATTGGACCCTTATTGCATACCATATGTAGAATCAACTCAAAATGCATTAAAAACAAACTTAACACTAAATCTGTAAAACTACTAGAAGAAAATACAGGAGTAAAACTACAGTACATTGGTTTGGTCAATGATTTTTTGAATTTGACTCCAAAGTGCAGGCAATAAAATCAAAATTAGATAAACGGTTTTACATAGAACAAAATGTTTCTACATAAAAACAATTAACGGTGTGCAGAGACAACTCACACATTGGGAAAAAGTGTTTGCAACTATACATCGAATTAGGGATTAATATTAACAACATATTAGGAGCTCTAACAACTCAATAGCAATAAAATTTAAAAAAAAAAAAACTATTAAAAATGAGCAAATAACCTGAATAGATATTTCTCAAAAGATGACATACAGATGCCCAAAGGAAATGTGAAAAAAATGCTTGACATTGACAATCATTAGGGAAATGAACATCAAAATCACAATGAGATATCTCATAGTTGTTAGAATGACTATTATCAAAAAGACTAATGATAACAAGTGCCAACAACAATAAGGAGAAAGGGAACACTTGTATGCCTTTGGTGGCAATGTGAATTAATGCAGCCATATGAAAAATTGTGTGTAGGTTTCTGAAAAAAATATAGAATTACCATATGATTTAGGAGTCCCACTTCTAGGTAGTTATCCAAAAGTTATGAAATTAATTTTTAGAAGAGATGCCTGTGCTTCCATATTTATTGCAGCATTGTTCACAATGGCCATCATAGAATCAACATAAATGCCATCAACAGATGAATAGATAAAGAAAATGTCGTGTATGTGTATGCATACACACACACACACACACACACACACACACAAACACACACAAAAACACAATGGAATACTATTTAGCTTCAAATAAAAAAATGTCATTTGCAACAACATTAATGAAATTGGAAAGCATTATTCTAAGTGAAATAAGCCAGGCACAGAAAGACAAATACCACATGGTCTTACTTATATGTGAAATCTAAAATAATCACATAGAAGCAGAGTAGAATGGTGGTTACAGAACCTGAGGGCAGGGGAAATGGGAAGATGATGGCAAAAGAGTACAAAATCTCAGAGAGGAGGAATATTATTTTTGGTCTTTTCCACAACACAGTGAATATAATTAATAAAAAAGGGCCGGGTGTCATGGCTCAAGCCTGTAAACTCAGCACTTTGGGAGGCCGATGTGGGTGGATTATCTGAGGTCAGGAGCTCGAGACCAGACTGACCAATATAGTGAAACCCCATCTCTACTAAAAATACAAAAAGTAGCCAGCTACTTGGGAGACTGAGGCAGGAGAATCATTTTAACCTGGGAGGCGACGGAGTTGCAGTGAGCCAAGATCATGTCACTGTACTCCAACCTGGGCAGCAGAGCAAGACTCCATCTCAAAAACAACAACAACAACAACAACAACAACAAAATACAAATAATAATAGAGGATTGTACATTTAAAAATTGTTAGGACAGTAAATTTCAAATATTCTTACCACCAAAAATGTTACATATTTGAGATAATGGATATGTTAAATATCTTGATTTAATTATGTTACATTGCATTCATAAATAATACCATTACTTGTTGTCCTATAAACTTATAGAATTATAAATTGTCAATTCAAAATAAAAACAGCAGTGTGGAGGGAGAATATTTACTAACATCCAAACGTTTTGGGACTTTAGTTGCATAAGAGAAGGGCATGGGACTAAAAACTTTGGTTGTCAGTGGATAGTTGCATGGTATTTTTGCATTTTTCTAGATCACATTATGAGAATGAGTGTATATGGATGTACTGGGTGGCTGCAGATTTACGGTATTTGTATTATATTATTTTTTGGTCTGCACTGTACAGTATCTTCACTTCTTTTGGAGATCTGCTTATCCACACTCAACCATATGATTCAATAGGCATAATAGCTATAATTTTCTATCAACTTTGCTGACATTCTGAGTAAATTATTCACATGCAATCATCTTCTGACAGTAGTGTTTAGACCAACAGGAGGTTAAGGCAGTCATATTTCTTCTCTGGATTTTTAAAATATGGAAGCAGTTGAAAAAAGATTTTCCTACTGGGCCACATATCTGAAAATTATAGACAGTTTTTTTCCAAAGATCAAATTACCTCCAGAGTAAAGAAATCCTCCACACAGTAAGGAATAAAGATGCCTAAGTAGAAATAAGGTAAAGATAGAGAAAAACACAAGAGCAAGAGTGAGAATAAAAGCAAGAGAATGAAAGTGAGAGAGGGAGAGAGAGAAGGAGGGAAAGAGAAAGGGAATCATCGGCACCCTTGAACCTGAGAGTTATGAGTCAATACATTCATTTTATTTCACAGACTATTAGAATTTCCTGGAGTTTTTTGGGATGAATCTTAGTCATTATTAATAAAATACCATTGAATCAAGCATTGTCTATCACATCAACTAATAATCTGCACCTTTGCAGTTCTGGCTTCTGTGGCTCAAAATGAATCAAATGTTAATCAAAATCTACATAATATAGCCCAAACAACTAGAAATGAAAAAACAACAACAATACATAAATAGGTTTTTTAATAAATATTGAAACCCCAATTAGTGATATATATGCACTGACAGTCTCCCAATATCCAGTGATGGGGATCTAATCTGATAGGGACGTATGACTGAGTCTTGACTTCCCTGGAACGTTATTCCATGGCATTTTTTTGTAAACTGGGTGCTCATCTTTGAACAGGCTCTTCCCTTTTCAGCACTGGGAATAAGTCAGATTCTTTCTTTCTTTCACTCTTTTTTGAGAACAATTTTAAAAGGGCACACATAACACCTATGCTCTTCAAGATACAGAATATAATTTGGGACGCAGTAGATAGATAAATAAATAAATAAATAAATAAATAAATAAATAAATAAATAAATATCAGTCCTCTGTATCCATCTCTTTTCCTCAAAGGAGAAAATATGATGAGAACGAGTGTGCTATTAGGACCAACTATTGCTGTCAGTTTATTGGTTCCTGGTGATTCACAGTTTGGCGCTACTAGGTCTAGGCTCATTCAAATGAGAGGAGGAGCAGAGGATATTTGTTTTATTTCTTTTTTTTCTTTTTTTGGTTATTATTATACTTTAAGTTCTAGGGTACGTGTGCATAATGTGTAGGTTTGTTACACATGTATACTTGTCCCATGTTGGTGTGCTGCACCCATCAACTCATCAGCACCCATCAACTCGTCATTTACATCAGGTATAACTCCCAATGCAATCCCTCCCCCCTCCCCATAATAGGCCCTAGTATGTGATGTTCCCCTTCCCGAGTCCAAGTGATCTCATTGTTCAGTTCCCACCTATGAGTGAGAACATGCGGTGTTTGGTTTTCTGTTCTTACGATAGGTTGCTGAGAATTATGGTTTCCAGCTGCATCCATGTCCCTACAAAGGACACAAATTCATCCTTTTTTATGGCTGCATAGTATTCCATGGTGTATATGTGCCACATTTTCTTAATCCAATCTGTCACTGGTGGACATTTGGGTTGATTCCAAGTCTTTGCTATTGTGAATAGTGCCACAATGAACATACGTGTGCATGTGTCTTTATAGCAGCATGATTTATAATCCTCTGGGTATATACCCAGTAATGGGATGGCTGAGTCATATGGTACTTCTAGTTCTAGATCCTTGAGGAATTGCCATACTGTTTTCCATAATGGTTGAACTAGTTTACAATCCCACCAACAGTGTAAAAGTGTTCCTATTTCTCCACATCCTCTCCAGCATCTGTTATTTCCTGACTTTTTAATGATTGCTATTCTAACTAGTGAGAGATGGTATCTCATTGTGGTTTTGATTTGCATTTCTCTGATGGCCAGTGATGACGAGCATTTTTTTCATGTGTCTGTTGGCTGTATGCATGTCTTCTTTTGAGAAATGTCTGTTCATATCCTTTCCCCACTTTTTGATGGGGTTGTTTGGTTTTTTCTTGTAAATTTGTTTGAGTTCTTCATAGGTTCTGGATATTAGCCTTTTGTCAGATGAGTAGATTGCAAAAATTTTTTTCCGTTCTGTAGGTTGCCTGTTCACTCTGACGGTAGATCGCATTTGTCAATTTTGGCTTTTGCTCCCGTTGCTTTTGGTGTTTTAGGCATGAAGTCCTTGCCCATGTCTATGTCCTGAATGGTATTAACTAAGTTTTCTTCTAGGGTTGTTATGGTATTAGGTCTAACATTTAAGTCTCTAATCCATGTTGAATTAATCTTCGTATAAGTAGTAAGGAAAGGATCCAGTTTCATCTTTTTACTTATGGCTAGCCAATTTTCCCAGCACCATTTATTAAATAGGGAATCCTTTCCCCATTTCTTGTTTTTCTCAGGTTTGTCAAAGATCTGATGGCTCGGTGGCTCAAGCCTGTAATCCCAGCACTTTGGGAGGCCGAGACGGGCGGATCACGAGGTCAGGAGATCAAGACCATCCTGGCTAACACGGTGAAACCCCGTCTCTACTAAAAATACAAAAAACTAGCCGGGCGAGGTGGCGGGCGCCTGTAGTCCCAGCTACTCCGGAGGCTGAGGCAGGAGAATGGCGTAAACCCGGGAGGCGGAGCTTGCAGTGAGCTGAGATCTGGCCACTGCACTCCAGCTCGGGCGACAGAGCAAGACTCCGTCTCAAAAAAAAAAAAAAAAAAAGATCTGATGGCTGTAGTTCAAAAGCTAGCAGAAGGCAATAAATAACTAAGATCAGGGCAGAATTGAAGGAGATAGAGACACAAAAAACCCTCCAAAAAATCAATGAATTCAGGAGTTGGTTTTTTGAAAAGATAAACAAAATTGATAAACCTCTAGCAAGATTAACAAAGAAGAAAAGAGAGAAGAATCAAATAGACGCAGTAAAAAATGATAAAGGGGATATCACCACCGACCCCACAGAAATACAAAATACCCTACGCAAATAAACTAGAAAATCTAGAAGAAATGGATAATTTCCTGGACACTTACACTCTCCCAAGACTAAACTAGGAAGACATTGAATCCCTGAATAGATCAATAGCAGGCTCTGAAATTGAGGCAATAATTAATAGCCTACCAACCAAAAAAAGTGCAGGACCAGATGGATTCACAGCTGAATTCTACCAGAGGTACAAGGAGGAGCTGGTACCATTCCTTCTGAAACTATTCCAATCAATAGAAAAAGAGGGAATCCTCCATAACTCATTTTATGAGGCCAGCATTATCCTTATACCAAAGCCTGGCAGAGACACAACAAAAAAAAGAGAATTTTAGACCAATATCCCTGATGAACATTGATGCAAAAATCCTCAATAAAATACTGGCAAACCGAATCCAGCAGCACATCAAAAAGCTTATCCACCCGGATCAAGTGGGCTCCATCCCTGGGATGCAAGGCTGATTCAACATACACAAATCAATAACCGTAATCTAGCATATAAACAGAACCAAAGACAAGAACCACATGATTATCTCAATAGAAGCAGAGAAGGCCTTCAACAAAATTCAACAGCCCTTCATGCTAAAAACTCTCAGTAAACCAGGTATTGATGGAACGTATCTCCAAATAATAAGAGCTATTTATGACAAACCCACAGCCAATATCATACTGAATGGGCAAAAACTGGAAGCATTCCCTTTGAAAACTGGCACAAGACAGGGATGTCCTCTCTCCCCACTCCTATTCAACATAGTGTTGGAAGTTCTGGCTAGGGCAATCAGGCAAGAGAAAGAAATAAAGCGTATTCAGTTAAGAAAAGAAGAAATCAAATTGTCCCTGTTTGCAGATGACATGATTGTATATTTAGAAAACCCCATCATCTCAGCCCAAAATCTCCTTAAGCTGATAAGCAACTTAAGCAAAGTATCAGGATACAAAATTAATGTGCAAAAATCACAAGCATTCTTGTACACCAGTAACAGACAAGCAGAGAGCCAAATCAGGAATGACCTTCCATTCACAATTGCTTCAAAGAGAATAAAATACCTAGGGTATTTGTTTTCAAAGTGTCAAGTAGATGAGAAAGCCCTGAGAAGCCAACATCAGCAGGCCAAGTGCATGCAAAGCACAAATATTTAAAATATTTTACACAGAATCCCTTCACAAAAGACCAGGCCAATATTTACCAGTATGATGCTTTCAAAGTTACTACTGTATTAGAATTGGAGAATATTGCTTATTGGCTCATATATTTTTAATGCCAGTCATTAGAAGGTTAAATTTACTCCTGGTATCTTTTAATAAAGAAATCTGAAACATTCTCCATGATAAATTTGTCACTGAACTGTATATTTATTTCTAATCCAGTAACTCAAAAATACCTTACCCTAAACATTATCAGAGCAGATCACATTATTCCAAGATTAAATACTCCTGAAAACATTTTTGAACGAGAATTTAAAACGGTACATCTAGGTGAAATATACATATATAAATCAGTTATAATCTATAAGAATAAATGTTAGCTGCATGTAAGTTGACATTATCCTTCACAGTTCTGAGTAACCTTCAAATTTGAGATCATATAGCAGTTATCTTTGTCAATACAGCCAAGTATATCAAAATACAATGAATAGCCTGTTCAGTCTTATATATACACCTGCTGTTTAATATTTGAAATTCTTGTCAGAGAAGCATTTGCAATTTGGTAGAAGGTAGAAAGTATAAATTATGCTGATTTATAATGTTACCTTTGAAACAAAATGCATAAAGGCACATACAACAGCAATATTCACCCAGATGGTCTTAACTGTCAATGCACAAAAATAGTAAGCATAGAATTATCAAAAAATCAAGATGAAATATATGTTGCAATGACTTATTAGGGAACTGGGGCTTTTTGAAAAGAAAGAACATATTTTTTCTTTGCCTGAAATTTTCTTTCCTCATTTTTTTTTAGCACAACTAATTTTCACTCATCCAGTTTGACTTAATGCATCAATCATCTATTACAAAAACATAGACGCCTCTTCCTTTCTCTGTGACACATTTTCCTATGAAACTATTGTCATTATCTCTCTAGCTTATTTTTTTTTTTTTCTTGTTTTTCCAATGAGATGAAAGTTACTTGAGGACAGGTACTTTGTATGCTTATCACATAACATCCTGCCTAGCATATGGTAAGCTTTAAATAAATATTAACTAAATCAATATTGATACATTTCTTACTTTCACAGATATAGTAGTTTGAGAACAATGTCAATCCAGAAATAGTTGGCCTGTTATTTGTTAAATCTATACTACATATTGGCCATTGTGCCACTAGGTGATGTAAAATTCCCACGTGCTGTGGCAATTATCTATTTATTGCATCTCATCAAATTCTTTCTTTTTTACCTTGCCTTATGATCCTTGAGTGAGACTCTCCAAACATTGCCTTGTTGAGATGTGGCTTGGCACAGGTTTTTGTCATTAGAGCATCCTGAATGAAAACTGCAAGGACAATGGAGGAAAGAATTTGTATCTTGAATTCTTTCTGTCTCTGTCTGTCTCAGTCTCTTTCCGTGTCTCTCTCTCTCTTTTATTTCTCCCTTTCTTCTTTTTTTCCCCCTAAATACATATAACAATGCTTTCCCAAATATAAGTAAATCTGCATATAATAAATTTATTAAATTATACTAAATAAGCCTTAAGTGTGCAGTAGAATGAACATATAAGATGAGGGTTTTTTTTTTTTTTTTTTAGATTTTAATAATTCTAAAATACAACTGCTATGTTTGCTTTTCTTCCTTTCCTGCCTGTGCCACACAATTAACAATCATTGTGATGTTCATAGAGGCAAAGCACTAGGTCAGAGGTGAGTTGCATCAACTTTAGAAGCTGAGGTATGAAAAAGACTTTATTAAACATTTGCAAGAACAGATTAATTTTTAAAATGCATACAGATTCTACAGGTAAGAACCTACCTGTCAAACCTATGTTATAAACACCGAGGATTTAGTTTATCAGTTTTCTAAGCATGCACCAACCACTAAGGGCAAACTTTATTACAGCACAATAAGTGAATGAATAATTTGTCATGTAAAAGATATTTTCACCTTTTATCTAGAAAGATAAAATTCTTTGTAATTGTGAGTAACATCTATTGCTATTTTGAAATCCAATGGAAGCTAATTGTTGTGTTAAACAGAAAATCACCTGGGCAGAATGAGAGTCCTTCACTATTAAAAGCATCAATTAAAGAGTCAAGGATGATTGACAAAGCTATTAAATGCTGAAAATATGTCATTTAAAAGGTAGAAGTTAAAAATGAATGTGCAAAATCTATGAAATTGAGAACATTGAAGCTAGTGAAAATTGGAATAAATTACAAGGGAGAAATTATTTAAACATGAAACTAAATATCTGTGAATTTGGGACCTGTTGGTGAATCTATTAGAGGACACTGAACTAGTCTTGCACATCTGTAAAACTGATACAAGTTTGAGAAATGAAACCTGGTTTTACCAGGATCAGAAATTCTGCTAACTACATGACTCTCTACATTTTATATATCCGAGACTGAGTTATTTGCAAGAAAGTAGGCATATATACTTTACTTTCTTTCCCAGGGGAAATTAAAAATGCAAATATATACAAAGAAAAAAAAAAAAAAAAGATGACCAGATAATATAGTTTGACTGTGTGCCCACTGACATTGCAACTTGAATTCTATCTCCCAGAATTCCCATGTGTTGTGGGAGGAAACCAGGGGGAGGTAATTAAGTCATGGGGGCTAGTCTTTCCCATGCTATTCTTACCATAGTGAACAAGTCTCACAAGAACTGATGGGTTTATCAGGGGTTTCCGCTTTCGCTTCTTTCTCATTTTTCTTTTACTGCCACCAAGTAAGACGTACTCTCATGGTCTCTCGCCATGATTCTGAGGCCCCCCCCAAGCCATGTGGAACTGTAAGTCTAATTAAACCTCTTTTTGTTCCCAGTTTTGGGTATGTCTTTTTCAGCAGCGTTAAAATGAACTAACAAACGGCCCGGCGCGGTGACTCAAGCCTGTAATCCCAGCACTTTGGGAGGCCGAGACGGGCAGATCACGAGTTCAGGAGATCGAGACCATCCTGGCTAATCTGGTGAAACCCCGTCTCTACTAAAAAATACAAAAAACTAGCCGGGCGAGGTGGCGGGTGCCTGTAGTCCCAGCTACAAGGGAGGCTGAGGCAGGAGAATGGTGTAAACCCGGGAGACTTAGCTTGCAGTGAGCTGAGATCCGGCCACTGCACTCCAGCCTGGGCGACAAAGCAAGGCTCTGTCTCAAAAAAAAAAAAAAAAAAAAAAAAAAAAAAAAAAAAAAAAAAAAAAAAGAACTAACACACTAGGCACTAGGCAAGGATATTTGCTTCTTCTTTTATTATATATGATAGCCAGTCTATGTAGACACTTATGTAAGTATTTGATTAAGTATACGGATTTTATTTTCTTACTAAAAAAAAAAATATCTGATGCAAAGATAAATAATAATAAGATATATCAAATCATTGTAGACATTTAAGGTGTACAACTTGACGATTTGCTATACCTCTTCATTGTGAAATAACCATCACAATCAATATAACTAACATTTCTATTACCTAAGATAAATACGTATTTTATGTGTGTGATGAGATAACTTAGAATCTATTCTCTTAATACATTTTAAGTATACAACATAGTATTGTTACCTCTAGTTACCTTGCTATATATTAGATCCCAGAACTTACAGATTTTGGATATTTGATCAACATAAGTTGATGTACTACTTGACCCACATCTGAATCAATTATTTTTGGTTTATTTCAGTAAGTGCAATGGATCTATGAATTTACAATTTAATAGATTTATATGATTAATCTATTAAACTTATCATTTATATGATGACTGAGTTTCTTGCTCTCAGTATAATAACAAAAAAATTTGTGTAAGTTTTTGTTTGCATACATCTTCAGAGCAACCTCTAAATTGGAAGGAACAAATGTTACTAATGAAAACGGTATACATACTTGCTGAAAAAAAGGTGAGACGTATAAATTTTAACTGACAAGGATTTAAGTGGAAGAATACTCCATTTACTTATAATAAATTTACTTCTAATAGAAATACATTTTGTAGGTAATGCATTTTAAATATTAACTATATGATTAGTACTGGCTACAATCTGTACAGATTCAGACATTTGGTTTTTAAAGATCAAATAATTTTATTTATACACTTTCTAAAAATATGCAGTGTTAGCACCCATTTCTAAGAAACTGAGAACACCAAATACATTAATTGCTTTAGAAAAAATCTACAGTATTCTTTTGATAAATAAGACAGATTATTTAGTCACTAATTTGGAGTATACTCTTCTACAAGACTTTAACTTTGCACAAATTCTCAGTAAAGACTATTCATACAATGATAGCAAAAATGTAAGTACTTATTGTTTGAAAGATACAAAATGAAATAGGTATGCCCTTAACATTTATAATAGGAATATAAAAACAGAATATCTTTAATAAAAAGCAATCCATGCATTTTGCAGAGTAAAATATGCAGGTGAGTTAGAAAGAAAATAATTGTACAGTACGTTAAAAACTGACATAAATTTCAAACCACTTAAGCAAAAAAAAAAAAAAAAAATTAGAGTAATTTTAATAGATGGATAAATTTATATGATGACTGAGTTTCTTGTTCTAAGCCCTGATTTCTTAATTTGTTTTTGAATGCATTTAAAACATAAATTTAATTTCAAATATTATTTAAGAAACAGTAGATAATTCTGTATAAGATCTATGTTTGGCCTGCTTAACTTGATCTACAAAGATTGAAGTTCAAATATTAAATGAATAAATAAAATGAATAAATAATCTGATTACTCTGTCAATATACATGAACTGATGTGTTCTTATTTCTAAAGAAACATGCTATGAAATATACATGCATGCACATATCTATCTATCTATATCTCTCAGAAAAATTATTTTAAAATACATGCAATCAGCAGTGAGCTGTTACGTAATAGTAAATAAACAGCTCTTGGGGCAGGGGAGCTCCAAAACAATTTGCATGATTTTTCAATTTCCAAGCCAATTTTTATGGCCATTGTTACTCACCTTCCACAATACCTGAACATTTAACAATCAGGTTTTGGAAGGCAATAACAACTAGTTCCAGTATACCACTCTATAATGTATAGAATAAAAATAAAATAAAGAAATTTAGCTATTGGTTGTTAACTTTATTTAAAATATTTACAATAATTAATATTGGCAAATGAAAATAATATTACTAAGCGAAACACGATAAACCATTCTGAGCAATCTATTGCAAGGACAGAAAACCAAACATCGCATGTTCTCACTCATAGGTGGGAATTGAACAATGAGGATACTTGGACACCGGGTGGGGAACATCACACAACAGGGCCTGTCATGGGGTGGGGGAGGGGGAAGGGAGAGCATTAGGAGATATATCTAATGTAAATGACAAGTTAATGGGTGCAGCACACCAACATGGCACATGTATACATATGTAACAAACCTGCACATTGTGCACATGTACTCTAGAACGAACTTAAAATATAATAAAAAAAAGTGAATAGTATTCATAAAAACCTAGAGGTCTTCAAATGTTTGACTTTAATTTGATATGCTGTTTTCATCCATGTGTTTTTCTTCTAAAATTGTTATATTCCATAGTTATTTCTACCACTTTATTTTTTCTTTTTTTCTATATTTCTTTATATTAATTTTTAACTCTCCTCTATTGAAAATAAGACAGTATTAAAGAACAACAATCTGACTCATTCAATTCTGCTAAATTTTTGAAGCTTCAACTCAGCAGTGTTTCTTTTAGTGACACTATAGAAACACATTTCCCAAAATATAGATATTTATTTTATATGACAAATATTCATAGTTTTCTACTTTTCAAGAATTATGTGCTAATTGTTAGGAGTTTAACTAAACTCAAGTTTTCTCAATATACTTTCTCATATCTAGTCCATTTTATAGTTTGTCCCTTTAAAATTTGGTGTAGATACAATAGGTAATTTATTATGGAATGTCTTATTTATTTTTATTTATTAGATCCAAGAATTATCAAGATTTCTGGGTCCCTTCTTAATAAACAAAATTGAAAATTATGCACTTAAATAATCATATGCCTATATATAGGCAGCATGAATTAAAAGTTATCAATACATTTATAAAAATTAATAAATTAAATAAATTGATAAATATAAATTAGATCATTTTATAGCATTTATTAATTTCTGTAATGTATTTCCTAAATCGGATGACATTCTGGTAATGACTACTCTTCTTGATCATGCAGAAAGTGTTTGTTGTAACAGAATTCGTCTACATAATGCAAACATTTTATGAATACTGTGCTTTGGAACTATTATTTTGTTGTTTTTGTAGAATGTAAAAGAAAATTTAGATATTCCCATATGTGGTGGCCTCAATAACATGGGTTAAGGACCTATATTTTAATGGAAATATTCCAAAAATAATAATGGGGACTAATTAAAAAATATCACATGATGTGGCATGTCCAAAAATGAGTGTTCTCACAGTGTCAAGATTTAAAAGGTTTTTCTAATTAACTTACTAAATAAGTAGGAGTTTTTGTTTTTCATGATATAACCATATTTCATATATGTATATGTGAGAATGTGTGTGTATATATGTATGAATATATATTTAGTGTGTGTATTTGTACGTATATTCTCTGCTGAATACTTTTTTATTGAAAACATTCAACAGAGACATTTCACAATGAACACAAAATTGTTATTTAGTATTTCATTAAACTTACTTTGAACTTTGTAAGAAACCCAACATTCTATGATTCTAACTGACATCAGTCAGGAATAAGGGACTCATATAATACAATTTTTGATTTAGATTTGCCAATGTTGATTATTAACTATGCCATCTTAATTGAAACGAATCCAAAATCCATTTTTATAATGCATTTATTATCAGCAACATTCCTGAAATGCAATACTCTAAATCTTAAAATGAATTTACAAAAGAGACTTACAACACATAATATTTGTAATTATCTGATGATTGCATGCCTTGTAATAATTGGTCTGTTATTTAAACTCAGTGCTTACTATACTGCTCTTTAGTGGTAAACAGTAATGCGAAATTGTCAGAAACACTAATGGATCCAGAATATACTCTGGGAATTTGCATTGCTTATGTTGTTTAAAATTATAATTGTGAATGTATTTTATTCTAGTATCTTTCATAAAATTGTATCAATACAGGAAATCTAAAAAGTAATTCGTACTTGCTGGCAAAACTCTAGGTATGAAAATGGTGAACAGTAAAATTTATTTACTATTTAATGCTAGTGAGAGCTAAGTATAATCCTCTATCAATATGCAAAACTCAGTTTAAAGTAAAACTGAAGTAATGTTTCTCCGTTTGCATAGATGATAGTGTATCGAAAGATTCTACCAACTCCTGGGCCTTTTTTTTTGCATCTTTCTGCTATTGTTATCTAGAAGGCCTAAGCTGTGATTCCTAAGTTTTAGTAAACTAATATATTTATAAAATATATATCGTCCCATCATTTACTTTGAATATATATAATATTTATTACTTAAATATATTTGTAACATTATGTCATATAAAATGTGTATACTCTTCAGATATCATCATCTGCCTCTTTTTATTTAGACAATATTGCATAACAATATTCTTGGAAGATATCTATGATTATACCTGCAAAACTGCAAATATCCAAAATCCTCAGTGGTCCCTAAGACACCTACATTTCTATATATAAGAACATAGTATTATATTATATATAACATATATATATAAGAGAATATATGTAATATATATTCTAATACAATCTTTTCAAATTCACTAATCTTTACCAGCATGACATCAAAATTATCAGTTCCATACTGTGTATTTTTATCTATGTCCTTGTATTTTGGTTTTTAGAATACTTGTGTCTTATGTCTTTCATGACTCTGCCTAACATGGTCAAGCTTTCCTTAAGCTTCTTGACCATAAAGAACATAGTTCAAATTGGTTGAATGTAGTTGTTCACTTATTCTATCATGTGTTTCATTCCTGTTTCAGTTTCCACTGATTGATACTTTTCCTGCTTCAATCCAAGTCCAGTAATTGTTGATAGTATTCCATACATTGCCAATTTTGCCTTGTTGGTAATTAGATATCTTAATGTTCCTATAAATATACATATGCTTTGTTCTGGGATGCAGTTGAATTCTTTGGAAACAGTTTAATCTTTTTGGGTTTTGCATTTAAGATTATACTTGAGTGAAATCCTAGAAGCACTGACTAAGGCAAATGTTGAATCACTGTTGTGGGAAAATCCTGATTTCTCTACTGGATGACCCATAAATTATGAGATTTTTCTAGACTGGCTACTGAAAATACCAAATAATTCCATCCCTGGTGGGATCTGGGAAGTGTTCCCCGTAGTCCTTTCAGATTGTTCTTTCCCTGTCCTTGGTGGAATCCTCATATTCGCATGCTAAAAGAAGCCCAGTTTAAAAGTCCAGAAACCTGGTACAGGAATGTAGAGGTCTCTGCAGCTACGTTCTCCCTGTACTCTGTTCCATGTGCCTCCCCTATTTCTCCTTATTTTTAAGAAGCTGGAAATTATTCAGTATAACTCTTATTTTTTTTCAGGTTTTTTAAAAACTGCAAATATAATGCCACCCATAATCATTTCAATATATTTATTTAACATTTATTTATCTAGTGTTCAGTTCTTACAACAGCATTTTCCTGAGGATTAAGTCTTTGTCAGCTCTCATTAATGAAAACATCCTAAAATTATCAGGATTTGCCTTTTGAAACATGCAAAGAGAAAGTAAATTATATAAATTATTTCATGAAAAATCAAATAATTGTCTACAAATGCTCTTAGTGTTTACATTAATATTATCAATCCTGAGAAAATAAAGGCAAACATAACAACTAATAAAAATGAGAATTTAAAAAAAAAAGTATACATACTCAACCTGCTATGAGCAAAAAGTTATTTTACTGAAGAGTCTAGAGGTAAAATTTTTAAACTTCATAATCCCCAAATAACCCTCGATACCTTGACTCCTCATTTAGGCAATAGTGTCACTTCCAAATTTCATGAAACAGCTTTCATGTTTCATGTAATCACAATTGTTTCATGATTATGATTATTGTTATTTAATTCTTCCACATAGGTATGTATGCATATCATACACGGTAAGCAAATTGTAAAGACTTTGGGGATAAAATATACATCTCACATTTTTTTTCATTAGAGAAGAAAATGAGAAAGCTAATGAATTACCCTGAAATTTGCAAATCTAAAATATTTATTTGGCAGATCTATTTTAAACACATGTGTTATTTTATATTTTGCGTACACATTTTCTTTGAACTCTAAGTTAAGAAACATAATTTAGGAGTTTTGATCATGGCAGAGATGCTTGTATTGAATATGTATTGAGCTGATAACAATAACCAACTCTGGATAAAACATAAAACGTAACTATTTAAGGAGACTCTACAGGAAGGAACTACAAGGATAACAACATTGAAGGAAGATAAGCAAACTCTGATGTGTCGTATATAGCTATCCTCTCCTGAGAACACTTTCCAGATTATAGGCCTTACTATTGGGGTATAAGGAAAAATAGAAAATAATACTTGTATTAAGACATAGGAATAATATTAGGTCAATTTTTAAGGTTGTCAGAAGTGATGTAAATTGAGGGAAGATTCCCAATTCTCCACCTCTTTCTTCTCTCAAGACAGAAGAGAGTCACAAAGAGTATATACATAAATTTTTCTCAACTCTATTTTATACTCTTTAACTATTCATGCAAGTGAAAAAAAATCTAAGGAATCTAGAAGGAATAGCAGCTGAGATACAACTTTTTAGACATAACCTGTGCAGAGAAAAAATAATTTGAAGTTCAAATCCCAGCCAAAGGAAGGGTTTGTTACAAAATCGCTGGTTTCCCTGTTAAAAGCAAAGATTACATATTCTAGGAGTGATCTCTAAACCAAAGGTTTTACTGTAGCACAAAAGACTAGTCTCCACAAGTTTTCTTTATAAAACCAAAAGCCAAGTCTCCACTATGTCAAGGTAATCCTCTAGTAATTTATCTGTCAGGACAAAATTCAACATTCTTTCGTGTAAGAACAGGCAAAATTAATTAATGTGTGGTAGAATTAAAATGAGAACAGCACTTGCCATTGGTTTGGAAGAGATAATGTTTGACTGTAAAAAAAAGAAGATAAATTTCTGTGGTAGTAGAATTTTTTATATCTTACTCTACACTGTATATGTTTGTCAAAATTCATCAAGCTGAATTTAAGATCACAGCATGCATAAGTTAAATCTCAAAAAAAATTTATTAAATATGAAACAAATTCAAGAGCAAATTTAAGACTTCATATTTACATAGACTGGATATAGAATTCACAACTATATAAATGTGTTTTCTTGTGTTTATGTATGTCGAGCTAAAACCAGTTAAAAGACTAGTTTGACAAATCAAATCCACACAAATGAACAATTTCACCAAAGTAAAATTTGATTATTAATTTCAAGATTTCAAAAAACAAATAAACACAGGAAAAGAAGAGAGGTCTGGCACATCTCAGATGTCTCCTTCCTTCCTGTACTGGACATGTGTTCTCTGGGAAGGAACAGTAAGCAAAGTTTTTAATGAGATCCTGAATCAACTCAGACAGCAGGAAAATTTATTTAATAAGACCTCTCATTTTCAACCCAGAAAATTGACTAGTTACATAACATTTGCTGTAGAAATGTGCGTCATAAATCTGTAGATCACAGGTCTATTTGTGAGAAACAGGAAAACCGGCCCAAGGCAAGAATACCCTCTCTCACCACTTGTATTCACCATAGAACTGGAGTCCTGGCCAGGACAATCAGGCAAGAGAAAGAAAGAAAGAGTATCCAGAGAGGAAGAGAAGAAGTTAAACTATCCCAATTTCCGGAAGACGTGATTCTATATCTAGAAAAGCCCGTAGTCTCAGCTTAAAAGCTCCTTAGGCTGATAAACAACTTCAGCAAAGTCTTGGGATACAAAATCAATGTGCAAAAGTCACTAACATTCCTATACACCAACAACAGTCAAGCCAAGAGTCAAATCAGGAACACACTCCCATGTACAATGGCCACAAAAAGAATAAAGTACCTGGGAACACAACTAACTTGGGAGATAAAAGACCTCTGCAAGGAGTACTACAAACTACTGCTCAACAAAATCAGGGATGACACAAACAAATGGAAAAAAGGAGGAATCAATATTATTAAAATGGCCTTAGTGTCCAGATATTATTAACATTTATAGATTTAATGTTATTCCTATTAAACCATTCTTCACTAAACAAGAGAAAACTATTTTAAAGTTTTTATGGAACAAAAAATGAGCCCAAATAGCCAAGCCAATCCTAAGCTAAAAGAACAAAGCTAGAGGCATCATGCTTCCCGACTTTATACTACATGGCTATAGTAACCTAAACAGCATGGTACTGCTGTTTGCAAAAATAGACACATATACCAATGGAACAGAATAGAGAACCCAGAAATAAAACTACATATCTATAACTATCTGATCTTTGACAAACCTGACAAAATCAAGCAGTAAGGAAACGTTTCTCTATTCAATATATGGTGCTGGGATAACTGGCTAGCCATATGCAGAAGATTGAAACTGGACACCTTTGTTACATCATATACAAAAATTAACTCAAAATGAATTAAAGGTTTAAATGTAAAACCCAAAATTAAAAAGTCACTCTGGAAAACAACCTAGGAAATACCATTCTGGAAATAGAAATGGGAAAGAAATCATGACAAGGATGACAGAAGCAATTGCAACAAAAGCAAAAACTGACAAATGAGATCTCATTAAACTAAAGAGCTTCTGCACAGCAAAGAAAACTATCAACAGAATGAGCAGACATCCTACAGAATGGTAGAAAATATTTCTACCATTTGAATATAATGCATTTGACAAAGGTCTAATATCCAGCATCTATAAGGAATTTAAATTTGAAAACCAAAACAGAAACCCCCATTTAAAAGTGGGCAAAGGACATGAACAGACACTTCTTAAAAGAAGACAACATGTGGCCAACAATAATATAAATAAAAGCTCAACATCACTGATCATTCGAGAAATACAAATCAGAGCAACAATGAGATACCATATCACACCAGTGAGAATGGCTATTAGTAAAAAGTCAAAATAACAGATGCAGGTTGTGGGGAAAAAGGAATGCTTATCCACTGCTGGTCAGAGCGTATATTAGTTTAACCATTGTGGAAGACAGTGTGGTGATTCTTCCGAGACTTAAAGACAGAAATACCATTAATCTCAGCAATCCCATTACTGGATATATACCCAAAGGTATATAAATCTTTCTGTTATAATGACACATGCATGCATATGTTCATTGCAGCACTATTCACTACAGCAAAGATATGGAATCAACCTAAATGCTGGTCAATGCTAGACTGGATAAAGAAAATGTATCACAATACATCTACACCATGGAATACTATGCAGCCATAAAAAAGAATGAGATCATGTCCTTTGCAGGGACATGAATGGAGCTGGAGACCGTTATCCTTAGCACAATAATATAGGAACAGAAAACCATGCCCTTTTAAATGTCTGCATAGTTTTTACTATTCCAGAACATCATGTAGTTGGCATCATACAGTATGCAGCCATTGCAGATTGACTTCTTTCACTTAGTAATGTGCATTTAAGATTCCTCCATGTCTTTTCATGGTTTGATAGCTCATTTACTTTTAGTACTTAATAATATTTCATTGTCTGAATGCACCGCAGTTTACTAATGAATTCACCTAGTAAATGACATTGTAGTTGCGTCCATGTTTTGGCAATTATGAACAAAGCTACTATAAACATCCATGTTCTGGTTTTTGTATGGACATGTTTTCAACCCCTTTAGGTAAATAACAAGAAATGCAATTGCTGGATCATGTATGAGTATGAGTATGTTTACTTTTATAAGAAACTGCCAGATTTCCAAAGTGAACATATTTCTATCAACAATAAATAAGAGTTCATCTCTTCTATATCCTTTCAAGCATGTGTTGTCATTGTTTTGGATTTTGGACGTTCTAATGGGTGTATAGTAGTAGCTCACTGTTTTTGTAATTTGCATTTTCCTGTTGACATGTGAAGTGGACCATCTTTTTATATGCTTATTTGCCATCTATATATCTTCTTTGGTGAGGTGTCTGTTAAGGTCTTTGGCCAATGTTTAATCATGCTCTTTGTTTTCTACTGTTGGGTTTTAAAAGTTCTTTGTAAATTATGGATAACAGTCCTTTATATGTGTTTTACAAAAATATTCTCCCAGTCTCTGGATTGTGCTTTCATTCTATTGACATTGTCTTTCAAAAAGCAGAATTTTAAAATTTTTATAAGGTCCACTCTATCAATTATTTACCTTATGGATTGTGACTTTGTTTTACTTAAGTTTTGCCATATCCATGGTCATTTAAGTTTTCTCCTATGCTATCTTTCAGGAGTTTTAGAGTTTTATTTTACATTTGGGTCCACGACCCATTTTGATTAATTTTTTTTTGTAAAAAATGTAAAGTCTTTGTGGAGATTTATTTATTTATTTTTTGCATGTGTGTGTCCAGTTGTCTCACCAAGCGCTTTTTTTTTTCAGCAAGAATCTTTCGCTGAGAAGATTATTTTTGCTCCATTGTATTGTCTTTTTCCCTTGTGAAAGAGCAGTTGACTACATTTATGGGCCTCTGTTTATCTATCATTCCTTCATTACCACAATGTCCTTAATCCTGTCGTTTTACAGTAAGTCTTAAAGTCAGGTAGTTGGTCCTGTAACCTTGTTCTCCTTTAACACTCTGTTGGTTTTTCTTGGTATTTTGTTTTTCCCTATTAACTTTAGGATAAGTTTACTGATATCCACAAAATAACTTGATGAGATTTTGAGATTGTATTGAATCTATACATCAAATTGGGGAAAACTGACATCTTAACAATATTGAATGATCCAATCCATAAATACGGACGAGCTCTTAAATCATCTTTGATTGTAAATATTGTATACACATTGTTAAATACATACAGAAATATTTCTTTTTAGGGTGTTAATAAAAATATTTTCTGTTTTCAAGTAAAAATTGTACTTTCTTACTGCTGGTACTTTTCACCTCTGGTATATAGGAAAGTAACTAGCTTTGGTATATTAACCTTGCATCCAACAACATTGTCATATGCTTTTTAGTTGCAGAAGGGTTTTTTTTTTGTTGTTCTTTCAAGTTTTTCTTTCATGTGTTCTACATAGATTATTAGGCATCTTCAAACGAAGTTGTTTCTACATAAATTATTAGACATGTTGAAAGAAAGACAGTTTTATTAATTTCCATCTAACTTGTACACCTTTTCATTTTACTTTTTGGTCTTATTGCATTAGTTAATACTACCAGTATGATGTTAAAAAGGAGGAGTAAGAAGTGGTATCTTTTCCTTATTTTTAATATTAGAAAATATCTCACCATTATAAATAATGTTAGCTGTAGGGATTTTGTGGATGTTCTTTATCAAGTTGAGGAAGTTTTCCTCTATTTCTCAATACAGAGAGTCATGAATGTGTTTTGAGTTTTGTCAAACAAACTACATCTATTGGTGTGATCATGTGATTTTTGTTTTTTAGTCAGTTGATGTGCTGTATTATGTTAATTGATTTTGGAATGTTCAATGAATTCTGCATACCTGGGATAAATCCCACTTGGCTGTAGTGTATAATTATTTTTACTCATTGGTGGATTCTATTTTCTAATGTTTTCTATGTTTTATTGAGGATAGTTGTATCTATGTTCATGAGAGACATTAGTTTGTAGTTTTCTTTTCTTGTAATGTTTTTGTTTAATTTTGATATTTGGAATGCTAGCCTCCTAGAGTAAGTTAGGAAGTATTTCCTATGCTTCTGTTCTCTGAGGAGATTTTAGATTATTAGTATAATATTTTTCTTGAGTTTTTCTGAGAATTTACTATGAAACTATTTGTTTCTGAAGCTTTCTATTTTGGAGCTTTAAATTATTGATTCAATTTCTATAACACATATAATCTTATTAGGTTGTTTATTTTTTCTTGCATGAGTTTTAGCAAATTGCACCTTTCAAGCAATTGTTTCATTTCATACTCAGTATCAAATTTGTGAGCATAGTTATTCCTAATATTTCTTTATTATCCTTTTAATGTCCATAGGCTCCATGGTGATGCTCCCTCACTATTCATATTAGTGAGCACTAATATGAATGATTTGAGTGCTCATTCTGTTTTACTTAGTCTGGCTAGAGGCTAATTTATTGATCTGTATTAAAAAAACCGTTTTGATTTCAATGATTATCTGTTTGATTTTCTTTGCTCAACTTAATTGATTTCTGGTCTAATTATGATGAATGTTCTTCTCCTTACTTTGGTTAAATTGAATAAGCTGGACGCCATTAGCCTGAGGCTGTCCTTACACTGAGTTTCTGTGTAACAAACCACAGTGTAACTTAGTACATACACAAACCAAAACCTAAAGTTAGAAATATAACAGCTGAATTTCAGTCAATCACAAAGGGTCAACTCATCACACTATGTTCAAGTAAGGCAAATGGCTTATCTCACCATGCCCAAATAAAGCAGATAGCTTGCTGTCGTCAGATAATGTTTCTACTTTGTTTTGTGCTCCAGTTATAAAAACTCTGTGGTCTAATGCCTGTGTGGAGCTCTCTAAATCTCTTCTGGCTTTGAATTCTGCCTTATTTCTAATTGTTCTTTGCTTAAATAAATCCTACTAAATTTAATTTTTCTAAAGTCTTGCTTTTAGGAGTTTGGATTTAATTTGCTCCTCTCTTTAAATATCCTATGGTGAAAACAAATTATTATTTTAGATCTTTCTTCTTTTTTAATATATGCATTTGATACAAATTTCCCTCTAAGCATTATTTTGACTATGATATGGTTTGGATATATTTGTCTCCTCCAAGTCTCATGTTAATATTTTATCCCAGTGTTGTAGGTGGAACTAGTGGGAGCTGTTTTGGTCATGGAAGTGGATCTCTTATGGATTACTTAGTTCCATTCTTGTGGTCATCAATGAGTTCTTGATCTAATAGTTCCCATGTTACATTATTAAAAAGAGCCTGGCACTTTGTCACCACTCTCTCTTTCTTCCTTCCTCTCACCATATGATGCTTGCTCCCCTTTCCCTTCTGCCATGAGTGGAAGCTTCCTGCATTCCTTACCAGAAGCAGATGCTGGTGCCATGAATTTTGTACAGCATGCAGAATAGCGAATTGAATAAAACTCTTTTCTTCACAAATTACCCAATCTCAGGTATTTCTTTGTAGCAACACAGAATGGACTAAAACAGGCTACATCTTACAAAATTGATGTTTCATTTCCACTTTCATTCAGTTAAAAATATTTTTAATTTATTTTGAGATTTCATCTTTGACCCATAGGCTATTTAGAAGCATGTTGTTTAATCTCTGCATATTTTGATTTCTAGTTTAATCTCATTGTGGTTTTATAACAGATGTTATATTTCTGTTCCTTTAATTTCGTTGTGGTGTGTTTCATAGCCTATTTTGGTAAATGTTGTTTGTGAGTTAAAAAAAAAAAAAAAAGTGTACCTTCTTCTTGTTGGATAGAGTAGTCTATGTAGATTTAAATGATATCCAGCTAATTAATGGTGTTAGTGAGCTCAACTATGTCCTTACTGATTTTTCTGCCTAATGGATATTTCCAATTCTGAGAGAAGGGTATTAAAGTCTCCAACTATGTAAGTGGATTAATATACTTTTGCTTGCACTTCTATTAGTTTTTGACTCATATAGTTTGACACTCTGTTTTTAGGTGTATATATGTTAAAGATTGTTATGTCTTCTTGTAGAATTGACTCCATTATCTTTATATAATATTGTTCTGTGTTCCTGATGACTCTCCTTGCTTGAAAGTCTGTTCTGCTTGAAATTGAATTAACTACCTGTGCTTGGCTTTTACTAGTGTTAGCATGGTATATTTTCTCCATCTACTTGCTTTTACTCTATATGTCTTTATATTTAAAGCTGTTTCTTTGTAGACATTTAGGAGGTTTGTTTTGTGAATCACTCTGACAATCTCTGTCTTTTAACTTGTGCATTTAGACTACTAATATTCAATGTAATTATTGATATAGTTGTTTTAATATTAACTATATTTGTTAACTGTTTTCTATTTTTTGCCCTAATTTTTTTCCTATTTTTGTCTTCCACTCTTTTTCCATACTTTGTGATTTTAACTGAGCATTTTAAGTGATTCTATTTTTTCTCCTTTCTTAGCATATCAGCAATATGATTTTTCTACTTATTTTATTGGTTGCCCTGCAGTCAATCTTTTAAGTTGTTGAAATTGTATATAATACCTGCTTCAACCACAACATGATACTTGATTCATCCATTATTAGATTTAAATGGGTATAAGAGACAATATATATCAATACTGCCAATTTTGGTACTGAGAAATTAGACAGTAGATATATAAATAATTAATATCAGAAAAAATGGCTAAATGTAATTTTGTGTGCTGTTTTCTAAATATGCTTAGTATGAATGTTACTTTCTTAGTTCTATTATGCTTTCTGTATTACACTCTATGTTTAGAAACTTTTGCTTTCACTCTTTTGTCTAAAAATTTCCATTTAATATCTGCCTGAGACCAAAGATAGTTAATGCACCAGTATAAAATCACTTTGATTACAATGATATTGATAAAATATCCTATTCCATAAGGTAAAAAATGCTAATATGGTACTTTCTAATTGATTTTCAGATTATTTATTAAATCATGGAATTATTAACTCAATTCCCACTACTTTTTTTTTTTTTTTTTTTTTTTTTTTTTTGAGACGGAATCTCACTCTGTTGCCCAGGCTGGAGTGCAATGGCTCGATCTTGGCTCACTGCAACCTCCACCTCCTGGGTTCAAGTGATTCTCCTTCCTCAACCTCCTGAGTAGCTGGGATTACAAGCTCATACCACCACATCTGGCTAACTTTTGTATTTTCATTAGAGATGGGGTTTCACCATGTTGATCAGGTTGGTCTCGAGCTCCTGACCTCATGATCTGCCTTCTTCGGCCTCCCAAAGTGCTGGGATTAAAGGTGTGAGTCACTGCACCCGGCCAATCCCACTATTCTTAACTGTAGCTGTGCTTTATTCAGTTCCTTAGCCCTTTTAGGTTATACATTTTGAAAATGGCATTTATTCATATTTATCATTCAGATTACAATTTTAATGTTATTTCTTTAGGAAAAATTGCCTTAGTACCTAAACTAGGTCAGAGCTTATACTTAGGCATTTTACCTTCATTTTTCTTATTAGCATTTGCTACTGTTTTAATATTAATAATATGTTTTATTTTTTTAATTGTAGAATACATGTCACAGCATGCATGTCATGAAGTGTAAGCACACTGCAGCCTATGGATGTATATAATTTGCTCACAGTTTTATCTCTAGAATCTAAAACAGTCTTGGTTCACTGAAGGGTTTTTTTTTTTTTTTTTTTTTTTTTTTCCCCATATTTACAGAGATAGAAAGAAAAAAAATGGAAAGGTAAATGTGTCAATGTTGTCATGGCATAAGGACTTAAGGGAGCAAGTGCCCCCTGTGGGCTTAGGTATTCAATACAAGTAAATTTTTAAATAGGAGAAAAAGCAAAACAAAACAAAACATTTCTTCAGTATTCTTTGCTTTACAAATTATTTTGTATAACTGATTATTTTTGAATTTATCACTATAGGTCAAATTGCATTCTCCCCAAATTCACATATTTAAATTCTAACCCTCAGTCACTTGAAATGTGACTGTATTTGGACACAAGTTCTTTAAAGATGTAATTAAGTTAAAATGAAGGATTTAAGGTGGACTCTAATCCAATATGACAGGTGTCCATCTAAGAGAAGGACATTTGGACATATGGAGAGGCTACACCAACATAAGCTTGTATAAAGGAAAAAGCTATGAGAGGACAACCTAAGAAGAAGGCCATCTATCTGTAAACCAAGAAGAAAAATCTTAGAAGTAACCAAACCTGTCAGTACCCTGATTCTGGACCTCTAACTTCTAAAACTGTAAAAAATAAATTTTTGTTGTTTAGGCCACACAGTCTATGGTACTTTGTTGTGGCAGCCCAAACAGAGTAAGACACTGACCCAATGCACTTTATTTCTCAGTACAATAGCTGTTCTAATTATAATTTTTATATGGGCCACATAAACAAAATCTAATGCAGAAAAAATTCAGATTTGAATGGGATCTCAAAGAATAATTACCAAAAAAAACTATCTTGTGTACTTAAAATATTTTACTTTATTTTCTGCTTTATTTTGTGTTTTAGGGCAATTGTATGTGTACATGTTCATTATTTGAGCAAGGAGATTAATGGTTTTGGAAAGGGAGATTTTAGTGCCAAATAAAATAAATTATCATGTCTGTTTTTGGCTAAAATACTTCAATTTTAATACATCTTTGGTGAGGCGTAGTGGCCCACATCTGTAATTGCAGCACTTTGGGAGGCCAAAGCAGGTGGATTGCTTGAGCCAAGGAGTTCCAGATATGTCGTGGCAACATGGCAAAATCTCATCTCTAGAAAAAAATACAAAAATTAGCCGAGTGTGTTGGCACATGCTTGTAGTACCAGCTACTCTGGAGGCTGAGGTGGCAGGATCACTTGGGAAGTTGAGGCTGCAGTGACCAGTGATTGCATCGCTGCACTCCAGTCTGGGCAACAGAACAAGACCTTATATGTGAATAAATAAATAAATATTTTCATTCTCAGTGGGCACCCTTGATTAACTGTCAAAATCAATCTAACTTTCATAAGCAAAGAAAACATAAAAATGAAATAAATAATTAATATTTGTATGTCTTCCACTTCTAATTCTATAATTGATCAGATTATTAGTTTATTAGATTTCATATTAGTGAAACTTTCAGAACTTTGTTTTGAAATATACATATGTTTACTAATCAAAAATAGTCAATTTTGACATCCCAATTTTCTTGCAAAACCAGTTAATTAACATTAGTATGACTCTTACTAATGGCTTAAAATAATGTAGAAATCCTATGATACTAAGAATTATTTTTTAAATATCTCTTTTTACAAAATAAATTTTAAGATAACAATCTCAGTTCTTTAACTTTGATTTGTAAGGCCTGTATTAACTTTTAAAATAACGTTACATATCTCTATCACACAAAGTTGTCAAAGAAATATAGTAAAAAATTTCAAATAGCAATTCAAAAGACTTATTAGACTTTTCTGGGACACAGAAATGTTAAAGAAATCAGATGTGCCAGAGGGACACATCACACTTTAAAACAAATTCTATTTATGGAAGGTAACCTATATACCATTTGTTTTTTGCTAATTTCTCACAAAACTCTAGCATCTCAATGTACTCTGAGAAAATATTCATTAACACAGGATTTTGGTTACATATTTAAACCTCAAAATTCTATTTCACAGTATACTAGCAGCTAGTCATTAACATAATGTGAAGTATCTCATATATAATTTAAACCATAGTTGTCTCAACAAATAAAAAAATACATTTATGTCTCATTTTCCTTAATTTTTTATTATTTGTCTAATTGCTTGCTTACTAATCTACATAATCCAGTATATCAGAGTCCCTGTCATTTTAGTGAATTAATATGCATTAATTCAGCTTGAATGATTAAAAGAATATCATTAAAATTTTAGGCTGTCATTTAAATATCATTTAAAAATGCATGTAGAAAATACTTAAAACATATAAATTCAAAAACCCCAAGAAGTACTACAAAAAAAAAAATATAGAGACAATATTAAAATTGATTTCCTATCACTAAGATAATTCTACAGCAATGAATTTGGGTTAAGAGTTGGAAAAGAGAACATTCAAATTTGACTAAAAACATATTAATAGAAAAAAACAGTAAATTCACCTATTCTTGCTGTAGAATAACCGCAAAATGCAGAAATAGTCTAGATTCAAAAATACAAATAGGTTTTTTATAAAATGATTTTAGCCTCTTACTTAAAGTAGAGAACCAAAAAGGAGGTCTGTAATTTATTTCCAGTTCTGCAATTTACTCAGTGTGTGACCTTAAGTTGATACTTTTAACTTATTCTTTTTTTCTTCATTATTATACTTTAAGTTCTGGGATACAGATGCAAAACATTCAGGTTTGTTACACAGGTATACACGTGCCATGGTGGTTTGCTGCACCCATCAACCCATCATCTACATTAGGCATTCCTCCTAATGCTATCCCTCCCCTAGCCCCCCACCCCCACAACAGGCCCCAGTGTGTGATGTTCCCCTCCTTGTGTCCATGTGTTCTCATTGTTCAACTCCCACTTATGAGTGAGAACATGCACTGTTTAGTTTTCTGTTCCTGTGTTAGTTTTCTGAGAATGATGGTTTCCAGCTGGATCCATGTCCTTGCAAAGGACGTGAACTAATCCTTTTTTATGGCTGCATAGTATTCCATGGTGTATATGTGTCAAATTTTCTTCATCCAGTCTATCATTGATGGGCATTTGTGTTGGTTCCAAGTGTTTGCTATTGTGAATAATGCTGCAATAAATACATGTGTGCATATGTCTTTATAGCACAATGATTTATAATCCTTTGGGTATACACCCAGTAATGGGATTGCTGGGTCAAATAGTATTTCTGGTTCTAGAGCCTTGAGGAATCACCACACTGTCTTCCACAATGGTTGAACTAGTTTACACTCCCACCAACAGTGTAAAAGCATTTCTGTTTCTCCACATCCTCTCCAGCATCTGTTGTTTCCTGACTTTTTAATGATCGCCATTCTAACTGGTGTGAGATGGTATCTCATTGTAGTTTTGATTTGCTTTTTTCTAATGACCAGTGATGATGAGTTTTTTATCATATGTTTCTTGGCCACATAAATATCTTATTTGAGAAGTGTCTGTTCATATCCTTCACCCACTTTTTGATGTTTTTTTTTTTTTCTTGTAAATTTTTTTAAGTTCTTTGTAGATTCTGGATATTAGCCCTTTGTCAGATGGATAGATTTCAAAAATTTTCTCCCATTCTGTAGGTTGACTGTTCACTCTGATGATAGTTTCTTTTGCTGTGCAGAAGCTCTTTAATTTAATTAGATCCTATTTATCAATTTTGACTTTTGTTGCCATTGCTTTTGGTGTTTTAGTCATGAAGTGTTGGGCCATGCCTATGTCCTGAATGGTATTGCCTAGGTTTTCTTCTAGAGTTTTTATGCTTTTAGGTCTTACATTTAAGTCTCTAATCCATCTTGACTTCATTTTTGTATAAAGTGTAAGGAAGGGGTCCAGTTTCAGTTTTCTGGATATGGCTAGCCAGTTTTCCCAACAGCGTTTATTAAATAGGGAGTCCTTTCCCTATTGCTTGTCTTCATCAGGTTTGTCAAAGAGCAAATGGTTGTAGATATGTGGCGTTATTTCTGAGGCCTCAGTTCTGTTCCATTGGTCTGTATGTTTGTTTTGGTACCAGTACCATGCTGTTTTGGTTACGGTAGCCTTGTAGTATAGTTTGAAGTCAGGTAGTGTGATGCCTCCAGCTTTGTTCTTTTTTCTTAGGATTGCCTTGACTCTATAGGCTCTTTTTTGGTTCAATATAAAATTTAAAGTCGTTTTTTCTAATTCGGTGAAGAAAGTCAATGGTAGCTTGATGGGGATGGCATTGAATCTATAAATTACTTTGAGCAGTATGGCCATTTTCACAATATTGATTCTTCCTATCCATGAACATGGAATGTTTTTCCATTTGTTTGTGTCCTCTCTTATTTCCTGGAGCAGTGGTTTGTAGTTCTCCTTGAAGATGTCCTTCACATCCCTGGTAAGTTGTTTTCCTACATATTTTATTCTTTTTGTAACAGTTATGAATGGGAGTTCACTCATGATTTGTCTCTGTGTTTGTCTATTATTGGTGTATAAGAATGCTTGTGATTGTTACACATTGCTTTTGTATCCTGAGACTTTTCTGAAGTTGCTTATCAGCTTAAGGAGATTTTAGGCTGAGATGATGGGGTTTTCTAAATATACAATCATGTAATCTGCACACAGAAACAATTTGACTTCCTTTCTTGCTATTTGAATACCCTTATTTCTTTCTCTTGCTTTATTGCCCTGGCCAGAAATTCCAATAGTATGTTGAATAGGAGTGGTGAGAGAGGGCCTCCTTGTCTTATGCTAGTTTTCAGAGGGAATGGTTTCAACTTTTGCTCATTCAGTATGATATTGGCTCTGGGTTTATCATAAATAGCACTTATTATTTTGAGAAAAATTCCATCAATACTTAGTTTATTGATAATTTTTAGCATGAAAGGCTGTTGAATTTTTTTGAAGGCCTTTCCTGCATCTATTTAGATAATCATGTGATTTTTTTCATTGGTTCTCTTTATGTGATGGATTACATTTATTGATTTGCATATGTTGAACCAGCCTTCCATCCCAGGGATGGAGCCAACTTGATCATGTTGGGTAAGCTTTTTGATGTGCCACTGGATTCGGTTTGCCAGTATTTTATTGAGGATTTTTGCATCAATGTTCATCAAGGATATTGGCATGAAATTTTCTTTTTTTTTTTGTTGTGTCTCTGCCAGGTTTTGGTATCAGGATGATGCTGGACTTATAAAATGAATTAGGGAGGAGTTCCTCTTTTTCTGTTGTTTGGAATAGTTTCAGAAGGAATGGTACCATCTCCTGTTTGTACCAATGGTAGAATTTGGCTGTGAATCTATCTAGTCTTGGGTTTTTTTGGTTGGTAGGATATTACTACCTCAATTTTACAACTTGTTATTGGTCTATTCAGGGATTCGACTTTGTACTGGTTTAGTGTTGGGAGGGTGTATGTGTCCAGGAATTTAACCATTTTTTCTGGATTTTCTAATTTATTTGTGTAGAGGTGTTTATAGTATTTTCTAATGGTAGTTTGTATTTCTGTGGGAACAGTGGTGATATCCCCTTTATCAGTTTTTATTATGTGTATTTGATTCTTCTCTCTTTTCTTCTTTTATAGTCTGGCTAGCGATCTGCCTGTTTTGTTAATCTTTTCAAAAAAGCAGCTCCTGGATTCATTGATTTTTTTTGAATTTTTTTTTTTCATGTCTCTATCTCCTTCAGTTCTGCTCTGATCTTAGTTATTTCTTGTCTTCTGCTTGCTTTTGAATTTGTTTGCTCTTGTTTCTCTAGTTATTTTAATTGTGATGTTAGGATGTTGATTTTAGATCTTTCCCACTTTCTCCTGTGGGCATTTAGTACTATAAATTTCCCTCTAAACACTGCTTTAGCTGTGTCCAAGCGATTCTGGTATGTTGTGTCTTTGTTCTCATTGGTTTCAAATAACTTATTTACTTCTGCCTTGATTTTGTTATTTACCCAGTAGTCATTCAGGAGCAGGTTGTTCAGTTTCTACATAATTGTGCAGTTTTGAGTGAGTTTGTTAATCCTGAGCTCTAATTTGATTGCACTGGGGTCTGACAGAGTGTTTGTTATGATTTCCATTCTTTTTCATTTGCTGAGGAGTGTTTTACTTCCAATTATGTGGTCGATTTGAGAATAAGTGCAATGTGATGCTGAGAAAAATGTATATTCTCTTGATTTGGGGTGGAGAGTTCTTTAGATGTCTGTTAGGTCCACCTGGTCCAGAGCTGAGTTAAAGTCCTGGATATTCTTGTTAATTTTCTGTCTTGTTGATCTGTCTAATATTGACAGTGGGGTGCTAAAGTCTCCTACTATTATTATATGGGGGTCTAAGTCTCTTTGTAGGTCTCTAAGAACTTGCTTTATGAATCTGGGTGCTCCTGTATTGGATGCATGCATTTTTAGGATAGTTAGCTCTTCTTGTTGCATTGATCCCTTTACCATTATGTAACGATCATCTTTGTCTTTTTTAATCTCTGTTGGTTTAAAGTCTGTTTTATCAGAGACTAGAATTGCAAACACTGCCTTTTTTTTTTTTTTTTCATTTGCTTGGTAAATCCTCCTCCATCCCTTTATTTTTAGCCTATGTGTGTCTTTGCACATGAGATGGGTCTACAGAATACAGCTCACCAATGGGTCTTGACTCTTTATCCAATTTGCCAGTCTGTATCTTTTAATTGGGGCATTTAGCCCATTTACATTTAAGGTTAGTGTTGTTTTGTGTGAATTTGATCCTGTCATTATGATGCTAGCTGGTTATTTTGCCCATTAGTTGACTTAGTTTCTTCATAGTGTTGATGGTCTTTACAATTTGGTATGTTTTTGCAGTGGCTGGTACCAGTTTTCCCTTTCCATATTTACTGCTTTCTTTATGAGCTCTTGCAAAGCAGGACTGGTGGTGAAAAAATCTCTCAGCATTTGCTTATCTGTAAAGGAATTTATTTCTCATTCACTTATGAAGCTTAGTTTGACTGGATAAGAAATTCTGCATTGAAAATTATTTTCTTTAAGAACGTTCAATAATGGCCCCCACTCTCTTCTGGCTTGTAAGGTTTCTGGAGACAGATCCACCGTTAGTCTGATGGTCTTCCCTTTGTGGGTAACCCGGCCTTTCTCTCAGGCTGCCTTTCCTTCATTTCAACATTGGTGAATCTGACTATTATGTGTTCTCTGTATTTCCTGAATTTGAATGTTGGCCTGTCTTGCTAGGTTGGGGAAGTTCTCCTGGATAATATCCTGAAGAGTGTTTTCCAACTTGATTCCATTTTCCCCATTACTTTCAGGTACACCAATCAAACATAGGGTTTGGTCTTTTCACATAGGCCCATATTTCTTGAAGGCTTTGTTTGTTCCTTTTCATTCTTTTTTCTCTAATATTGTCTTCATACTTTATTTCATTAAGTGGATCTTCAATCTCTGATATCTTTTCTTCTGCTTGATGGATTCCACTATTGATACTTGTATATTCTTCAAGAAGTTCTCATGCTGTGTTTTTCAGCTCCATCAGGTCATTTATGTTCTTCTCTAAACTGGTTATTCTAGTTAGCCTTTCCTCTAACTTTTTTCAAGGTTCTTAGCTTCCTTGCATTGGATTAGAACATGCTTCTTTAACTTGGAGGAGTTTCTTATTACCCAACTTCTGAAGCATACTTCTGTCAATTCATCAAACTCATTCTGTGTCCAGTTTTGTTCCCTTGCTGGAGAGGAGTTGTGATCCTTTGGAGGAGAAGAGGCATTCTGGTTTTTGGAATTTTCAGCCTTTTTGTGCTGAATTTTCCTCATCTTCATGGATTTATCTACCTTTGGTCTTTGATGTTCGTGACTTTCAGATGGGGTTTTTCTGTGGATGTCCTATTTGTTTATGCTATTCCTTTCTCTTTGTTAGTTTTCCATCTAACAGTCAAGCCCCTCTGCTGCAGGTCTGCTGGAGTTTGCTGGAGGTCCACTTCAAACCCTCTTTGCCCAGGTATCACCAGCGGAGGCTGCAGAACAGCAAAGATTGCTGCCTCGTCCTTTCTATGGAACCTTTGTCCCAGAGGGGCACCTGCCAGATGCCAGCCAGAGTTCTCCTGTATGAGGTGTCTACTACCCTCTGCTGGTAGGTGTCTTCCAGTCAGGAGACACTGGCACCAAGGACCCACTTGAGGAGGCAGTCTGTCCATTAGCAGAGGTTCAGCGCTGTGCTGGGAGATCCGCTGCTCTCTTCAGAGCCAGCAGGCTGGAATGTTTAAGTCTGTTGAAGCTGCGCCCACAGATGCCCCTTCCCCTAGGTGCTCTGTCCTAGGGAGATGGGTGTTTAATTTATAAGGTCCTGACTAGGGCTGCTGCCTTTCTTTCAGAGATGCCATGCCCAGAGAGGATGAATCTAGAGAGGCAATCTGGCTACAGCAGCTTTGCTGAGCTGCAGTGTGCTCTGCCCAGTTGGAGCTTCCCAGAGGCTTTGTTTACACTGTGAGGGGAAAACCACCTACTCAAGCCTCAATAATGGTGGACACCCCTCTCCATATCAAGCTCGAGTGTCCCAGGTCAACTTCAGACTGCTGTGCTGGCAGCAAGAATTTCAAGCCAGTGGATCTTAGCTTGCTGGGCTTCCTGGGGGTGGGATCCACTGAGCCAGACCACTTAGCTCCCTGGCTTTGGTCCCCTTTCCAGAGGAGTGAATGGTTCTGTCTTGCTGGCATTCCAGGCACCACTGGTGTATGAAAAAAAAAAAAAAAAAAAAACAACTCCAGCAGCTAGCTCGGTGTCTGCCCAAACAGGAGCCCAGTTTTGTGCTTGAAACTCAGGGCCCTGGTGGCATAGGCACCCAAGGGAATCTCCTGTTCTGCGGGTTGCGAAGACCATGGGAAAAGCATAGTATCTGGGCTGGAATGCACCATTCCTCATGGCACAGTCCCTCATGGCTTCCTTTACCTAGGGGAAGGAGTTCCCTGACCCTTCACTTCCTGGTTGAGGTGACACACGATTCTGCTTCGGCTCAGCCTCCATGAGCTGAACCCACTGTCTAACCAGTCCCAGTGCGATGAAACAGGTACCTCAGTTGAAAATGCAGAATCATACACCTTCTGGGTTAATTTTGCTGAGTCCCAGCTACAGACCGTGCTGTTCCTATTCAGATATCTTGCCAGCCACCCAACTTATTCTTTACAGAAAGGCATTCCTTATCTTGTACTTCTCAACGTGATCTTTCGTCACATGAGATTCTTTGATGTTATATTTAAGTTTAGCATCTATTGTAGGATCAGTCTCAATGCTTTCAGTCAACTTGAATCTTATCTGTATATCACTTATTGAATAAGAGACTTAGTTTAAGCATTCTCCACCATGAAATTTGTTCCTAGAAGTTGTGAATGGGTCATTTTTATGACTGCTCTCAGGCAAGCAGTCTATGATTGAACACATTTCAGCCTATTATATTTTATATGAAAGATACTAATCTCATGAATAAGAGATTGTTTAGACTGTATAGGTCTCCGTATGAATTTAACACTCTTATTCAATATGGTAATAGTCCATTTCCTTTTTTGTTTAAATATAGATTAATAAAGTAGAATTTTCAGACTTTGACATTCATCTCAGGGCTAGAGATGGTTTGAACCACTGAAAAATGACAATTTTCTATTTCACAAATATCCTACCTTGTCCTAATCTAAAATTCAACTCAATAACTCTAATACATTTAAGTTGTTAATACACTGTGTTGAGGAAGGAATTCTAGTAGACAGCTTATTAAAGATTTAAAAAATTAACTGTAATATAAGTGATGAATATGATAAACCAGGAAAGTAATTATAAAAATATTTTCAAGATTTGGGCCCTTGAACTTCCCCAAACCCGGACAACTGGAGTAGAATACAAGATACAAGGTTTCTTTCTTTATGTCACAGAAGGTATAAAAATATGATAATAAATGTAAATATTGTTTGGTGTTAAGATCAAAATCAAAACTGACTTTACTAATGGAATTTCAAACCCCTGCATATTTAGAACTTAAAATTGATAGAATACTTTTTGCAGGGATGTTTTACAATATCTACGTTTTAAGTCACTATTTTTTAAGTAGACATGAATCTTTGGGGTTTCTAGAAAACTAAGTCGAAAGTCTGCTGATTTTAAAAATATCATTAAGAGACTTAGCTTACACAAGAACAACTGGAAGAGAAAACCATGATTTTTTTTTTTTTTTTTTTTTTTTTTTTCATAATCAAGTGAATACAATTACTGCAAGAATGGCCTTTCCTCTGCTTCTTATAGAGGCCTTTTCTCTACTTCTCCCTTTTAAAGGGAAGAGTCTTAATTTGTCTTCTGAATTCCATCACCTTTCACTTACGTCAGTGTGTGGTATCTACAAGATTCGTCCTTTTTCCCTGCAACTTTATCTTCACTCTATTAGATTATTTTCATATGAGTATGCTCTTGCCCATTTTGTTAAATCAAGTGAAACACAACCCAAACCAACTAAATCAGACCAACACATATCCAAAGCACAAATACACAAAGAAAATCTTTCCATCCCACAAACTATGTCCCAGTAAAATTCTGATAAAGTTATAGGTATCTAATATCTTTACTTAGTTATCATTGATTATTACTTTGCAAACTCAAACTAGATTTATGTCTTCAGTCCTGCACTGAAAGTGTTTTTAATCATGCCCTTCCTGATTCCTCTTCCACCAAGTCCTACTCGTTGAAATTACCTATAAATTGTGGACTCAAATAGTCAATTTTTACCTTAAAAACAATGTTACTAGGATTATTATGGGATGGCACAGCATCTACAGATCAATTTGGAAATAATTTAAAAATCTTTAAATATTTTGGATTTTCCAATAGATGAAACATGACAGAACTTTTCATTTATTTATTTCAAATTAGCTTATGTTTAGTATCACTATGATAATTTTTTTACCTTTTACTTTCCGATTGTTTGCTGGTTTTATATAAAATTAACAAATTTTTTATATTAAATTCGATTCCTCTGATCTTTTACATATCACTTTTAGTAGTTTCATTTGGTGCCTATGGTTTCTATGTAAACAACTATATGTGTAATGCATTTTTCCTTCACCATTTTTATGCTTTCATTCATTTTTCTAAGATATTCAAGGCATTGAGGTACCCTTGCTTTCTTATTACTCTTAAGGTGAATATATTTCAAAGTTTATTAAGTTTCATGCTTAATGGGTCCTCTATCAGTTTAAGGTGGTTTCTTTTGAATCTTAGTTTGCTACAAGTTTTAATCATGAAGGGTTATTTGAACTTGTAAACTGTTTCTAGGTCTATTTAAATTATCCTAATGATTCTCTCCTTTATTCCACTAAAATATACATTATACTGAATAATCTTGGATGTAAAATCAACTTTGCATTTGTAAAATAAATAACAATTGCTTATATTTATATATTCCTGAATTAGATTTGCCGACAAATCATTGTATGTTCTTGAGAGACTGTGAAAACTTGTGCTGGTTCTGAGATTTTGCACCGCAGGTACTTGAAAGCAAACAAGTTAGCTGATCTTAGCTTCATCAATACTGGCAGAAGGCAAAGACTCCTAGGCCCAGCATAATGTACTTTTAATCATAGCCAGAGTTTTATGTTCATTGGTATCAGTTCTCCATGCCCTCTGCATAGAGGTCAGCATCAATGTTTGCACATACACTTGGTTGTGTTCATTATAGGTAAATGGAGTTTGGAGTATTCACTGTTTTATATCAATGAAAGCTAGTCTGCTATCTGATCTGGGTGTTATATAACCCATCTCTGAGGCTATTCCCTGCAAACAACAATGAGAGATGGTCTTGGTAGAGAGTGTTCAGAGCTTTACATTTTGGGCATGAGCAGTAAAAACATGTATGAATGCTCGGGGCCAATAGAAGATTGCCTCTTACAACAGGGATATTGTCTATAATAGTATGTATCATCATTATTATTGTAATCTTATTGTTTGGTTTTCTTATCAAGATCACTGTGGCCTCATAAAATAAGTTGGGTAGTATTTTCTACTTCTGTATTTTTTAAAATACTCTGTGAAATATTGCATTTTCACTTCTTTAAATGTCTGACAAAAGTTATCCGGTAATTATGGGGGTATCAGATTATGTAATTCATATTGTTAGTGTTTGTATATTTTACCTTTAAGAAATAAGATTTAAATTTCTTACTTTGGTTTCTACATTGTTTATTAATTTCCAAACATATTGAATTTCCAAGGTGTCATTGTACTTTTATTCCAATTGTTGTAAAAAATGTACTTTTTTATTCAATATTTTTAAAAACTTGAGAGTATTTCATGAGCTCAAATTGTGTCCACCTTATTGACTTTATCCCATATCTTCAAAATATTGTAGATTTTTTCTATATTTGCTGGATATTATGTCTATAAATATGAATTATACAAATTGTTCTGTAGTATTTTTCATTTGTTAATATGATTAGAATCATCTATGTCATTTTTTAAAATTGCCTATTGATTGCTAAGATAGAGATGTTATTTCTACAATATGATTGAAAATGTGTTTATATCCTTTGGTTGTAATAGTTTTACTTCAGATATTTTGAAGGTCTACTACATTTATATACATTTATGATTCTCATTTCATCCTGATGAATTTTCACTTCTATCTTTCTGCCATATTTCTTGTTATCTCTGAAACAGTCTTCTAACTACTGTACACCATATCAACTAGAGCCTACACTTATTCTCTTTTATGTCATATTAATATAGCAACATAAGCCTTCCTATATTCACGAATTGCTAGGTATGCTATTTTACAGGAATTTATTTTCTTTTTTTTTTTTTTTTTTTTTTTTTTTTTTTTTTTTTTTTTTTTGAGACGGAGTCTCGCTCTATCGCCCAGGCTGGAGTGCAGTGGCCGGATCTCAGCTCACTGCAAGCTCTGCCTCCCGGGTTCCCGCTATTCTCCTGCCTCAGCCTCCGGAGTAGCTGGGACTACAGGCGCCCGCCACCTCGCCCGGCTAGTTTTTTGTATTTTTAGTAGAGACGGGGTTTCACGGTGTTAGCCAGGATGGTCTCGATCTCCTGACCTCGTGATCCACCCGTCTCGGCCTCCCAAAGTGCTGGGATTACAGGCTTGAGCCACCGCGCCCGGCCAGGAATTTACTTTCAAACTACTTTCTGTAATATTTAAAATGTTTCACTTGAAGATTGCCTATATTTATTTTACCTTTCAGATTATTGTAATAATTTATATTTTTTAGTTATATCTTGTCTGCTAACAGTTAATCATCAATGTAGTTGGGTTTATTATTTTATTTTTATTCTCTATTTGTGCCTCATTTTTATTTCTGTGCTATTCCTTTCCTATGTTTTTGGAGACATACTAGTTGAATTTCTTTTATAAATATATTATCTATTATATATATTTATAAATATATATAATTTATATTTTATATATATACACATATGTATGTGTGTGTATATATATATATATATATATATATATATATATTTTTTTTTTTTTGAGACAGAGTCTCAAAAAGAGTGCAGTGGTGCCATCTCAGCAACTTCTGCCTCCCTTGTTCAAGCAATTCTCCTCACTCAGCCTTTCCAGTAGCTGGGATTACAGGTATGCACCACCACACCTGGCTAATTTTTGTATTTTTAGTAGAGACGGGTTTTCACCATGTTGGCCAGGCTGGTCTCAAACCCCTGACATTACGTGATCCACCTGCCTCAGCCTCCCAAAGTGCTGGGATTACAGGTGTGAGCCACTACACCTGGCCTATAATTATAAATTTTCCATTAACTCTTTGAATTATTTCCATTGTATATATAGATAAAGATATGATATATTGACCTAGTTATACATAGTGAAATAATAGCTATAGTCAAGAAAATGAACATACTCAATTGTTAACGTTTTCGGTTGTAAATCTACACCTAAAATCTACTCTTTTAGCAAAAGTCCCAAATGCAGTACAATGTTATTAGGCATAGTCATCAGGTGGTATATAAGATTTCTAGACTTACTCATCCTGCATATCTGCAACCTTGTATTATTTGACATATATTTCTCCCTGCCCCACCACACCACTAGTAACCACTATTTTATCCTCAATCTCTTTTTAGGTAAACTGTTTTGAATGTTATTAGAATTTGTTTTAGTGATTACTTTACACATAATTCATTTTTCACAGTCTACAATAGACAGTATTTTACCACTTTATATAAAAATATAGAAACTTTGTATAGGTCTTATTACTCTCCACCTTTTGTGCTGTAGGTATGTATTACACATATATACATGATAATCCATGTGAGAAAATGTTATAAATTTTTATTTTAAATTAAATATTATTTTTGGGAATTCAAAGTGTCTCAAAATCATAATTTTTATCTAAAAATATATTTTGAATTTTTCTATTTTGCATTCTTCCCTGATGATCTGAATTTCCATGTAGTGTTCTTTTTCTTTAGGTATTTTTTGTAGCGTAGGCTTGCACAACACAATATTGTTAGACTTTGATTATTTTTTATTTGCTTAATTTTATTTTTTCTTCTGTTTTAATCACTATCCACTTACAAGATTTCCCTCAGCATCTGCTCATATGTGATCAGTCTCCAGGCCCTTCATGTAGTAGGCTTTCTATTATTTTGTCTATTTTTTATAGTTTTATGTTTGTTTTATCTGCATAGTTCAATTGTAGAGGAGACTACTCAGACACTCATAACTGCTATGTCTCAACTTTATTTCTTAGGATTTTTATTGTTGTTGTTGTTGAAGATAAAGTTGATATTTGAGGTGTCTCATTTGTTTTATTTTGCCTTACACATTAAATATATTGTTTATTTTCTTCTGGATTTATATATTTCTCGAGAAAAGTTAGCATTTACTTAACGTGTTGTTCTGTTCCACTGTGCATAATACGTATTTTTATGTTGAATATTTCAAGATTTTTCTCTAAGTTTTGGTTTTAAGATTTTTTTATTATAATGTGAATAGGTGTAATTTTCTTCATATTTCAAAAATGATTATATTTAAACAATTTGTTGTGTAAACTAATCCTTACTCTTGAAACCTCAATTTTAGATCTAAATAATTGAAGAAGGTGATCTCTATGAACTCTAGTAAGATAAAATCAACTAAAAAAGAGGAAAATGAACAGAGATTGTACATTATTCTCTGACTTGGCTGAATATTTAACTTTTAGAAAACAAATATGAGCAGATCCCTCATGACTTGGTGATGTCTTCAAAACAGTAAGTTGTCATGAGATGTTAGTCATTTAAATGTGTGTGGCACCATCCCACTCTCTGTCCCTCGCCCCTGTTTTCAGCATGTGAAGTGCCTGCTCCTGCTTTGATTTCCGCCATGACTGAAAGCTCTCCAAGGCTTCACCAGAAGCTGAGCATATGCCAGCAGCATGCTTCCTGTAAAACTTGCGGAACTCAAGTCAATTAAACCCCTTTTTTGAAAATAAGTGTCCCAGTCTCAGGTATTTCTTTATAGCAAGGCAAGGACAGCCTAATACAAGAGAAAGGCATTTTTTAAATCTGATTGTAAAATATAATAACTACTCTGGAGCTATTAATTCTCTGTATTTCTCAACTAATATTTCAGCTTTTATAGCTGAAACTTATTTTGCTTCCTGGACCAAAATGTCTGAATGTTAAGACTTACACTTATCAACTAGCATTATCTTCTACATTAATGTTTTTAATGATTATATATACTTTGTCACACATGTAATTTTACCCCCCTTTCCCACTAAAAATGTTCTTGGTTGATTACCAGATAAGTTAGTATGCTAAAATACTAAAAAGCTAGACCAGGGATTTGACATCAATGGTGTGACAGAAAAAAATTCCAAAATATTTTAATATTGATTGTTATTAAAGTTTTTATTTAAAATGTTTTATTGTATTTTTGAATAGATCTCTCTCAGCTATAATTAATAAACTATATATAGAGGGTAAGTATTAAATATTTATATTCATGAATCTTATTAGTATATATTTAGCTTAGCTCTAAATTTCCTTAGCAAATAATTGGAAGATTATCAAAATATATAATATGTAAGTGTGCAAGAGAAGAATTTAAGAGAGGCCAGTATATATAAAAGCAAATCCAAGCTCACTGACAGCAGAGAAGTGAACATAGAGCGAAAAAACACAATATTCCTGTTTTGACCTTAAGTATTCTCACCGCGAAAAATGGTGATGTATGAGATGTGAGTTAAATACCTCAATTTTGCTATTCCACAATGTATACATATTTCAAAACATCATGTTGTGCAGGATAAATATATACATCATTTCAATTAAAAATAGATAAATAAAAGTGGAAGTAAATTAAGATTTTCATTATAATGAAAAGAACATGGCCAGGTGCAGTGGCTCATGCCTGTAATCCCAGTACTCTGGGAGGCTGAGGCGGGTGGATCACCTGAGGTCGGAAGTTCAAGACCAGCCTGACCAACATGCAGAAAATCAGCCAAGCATGGTGGTGCATGCCTGTAATCACAGCTACTCGGGAGGCTGACCCAGGAGAATCACTTGAACCCGGGAGGCAGAGGTTGTGGTGAGCCGAGATTGTGCCATTGCACTCCAGCCTGGACAATAAGAATGAAACTCTGTCCCCCAAAAAAAAAAAAATACATATATATATATATATAAATATATATATTTATACACACACACACATATATATATAATATATTTTGATTAATTATGGTATAATCAAATGATGTTATAATTAAGAAGATAGCTGTATTTGATTGTAGAAAATTTTTATTTATTTATTTATTTATTTATTATTCTACTTTAAGTTCTAGGGTACATGTGCATAACATGCAGGTTTGTTACATATGTATACTTGTGCCATGTTGTTGTGCTGCAACCATCAACTGGTCATTTACATCAGGTATAACTCTCAATGCAATCCCTCCCCCCTCCCCCTTCACCCCCTTCCCCATAATAGGCCCCAGTGTGTGATGTTCCCCTTCCCGAGTCCAAGTGATCTCATTGTTCAGTTCCCACCTATGAGTGAGAACATGCGGTGTTTGGTTTTCTCTTCTTGCCATAGGTTGCTGAGAATGATGGTTTCCAGCTGCATCCATGTCCCGACAAAGGACACAAACTCATCCTTTTTTTATGGCTGCATAGTATTCCATGGTGTATATGTGCCACATTTTCTTAATCCAATCTGTCACTGGTGGACATTTGGGTTGATTCCAAGTCTTTGCTATTGTGAATAGCGCCGCAATGAACATACATGTGCATGTGTCTTTATAGCAGCATGATTTATAATCCTCTGGGTATATACCCAGTAATGGGATGGCTGAGTCATATGGTACATCTAGTTCTAGATCCTTGAGGAATCGCCACACTGCTTTCCATAATGGTTGAACTAGTTTACAATCCCACCAACAGTGTAAAAGTGTTCCTATTTCTCCATATCCTCTCCAGCACCTGTTGTTTTCTGACTTTTTAATGATTGCCATTCTAACTGGTGTGAGATGGTATCTCATTGTGGTTTTGATTTGCATTTCTCTGATGGCGAGTGATGATGAGAATTTTTTCATGTGTCTGTTGGCTATATGCATGTCTTCTTTTGAGAAATGTCTGTTCATATCCCTTGCCTATGTTTTGATGGGATTGTTTCTTTTTTTCGTGTAAATTTGTTTGAATTCCTTGTAGGTTCTGAATATTAGCCCTTTGTCAGATGAGTAGATTGCAAAAATTTTCTCCCATTCTGTAGGTTGCCTGTTCACTCTGATGGTTTCTTTGCTGTGCAGAAGCTCTTTAGTTTAACTAGATCCCATTTGTCAATTTTGGCTTTTGTTATCATTGCTTTTGGTGTTTTAGACATGAAGTCCTTGCCCATGCCTATGTCCTGAATGGTATTACCTAGGTTTTCTTCTAGGGTTTTTATGGTATTAGGTCTAACATTTAAGTCTTTAATCCATCTTGAATTAATTTTCATATAACGAGTAAGGAAAAGATCCAGTTTCATCTTTCTACTTATGGCTAGCCAATTTTCCCAGCACCATTTATTAAATAGGGAATCTTTTCCCCATTTCTTGTTTTTCTCAGGTTTGTCAAAGATCAGATGGCTATAGATGTGTGATATTATTTCTATTATTTCTGAGGACTCTGTTCTGTTCCATTGGTCTACATCTCTGTTTTGGTATCAGTACCATGCTGTTTTGGTTACTATAGCCTTGTAGTATAGTTTGAAGTCAGGTAGTGTGATGCCTCCAGCTTTGTTCTTTTGACTTAGGATTGTCTTGACAATGTGGGCTCTTTTTTGGTTCCATATGAACTTTAAAGCCGTTTTTTTCCAATTCTGTGAAGAAACTCATTGGTAGCTTGATGGGGATGGCATTGAATCTATAAATAACTTTGGGCAGTATGGCCATTTTCACGATATTGATTCTTCCTATCCATGAGCATGGTGTGTTCTTCCATTTGTTTGTGTGTGCTTTTATTTCACTGAGCAGTGGTTTGTAGTTCTCCTTGAAGAGGTCCTTTACATCCCTTGTAAGTTGAATTCCTAGGTATTTTATTCTCTTTGAAGCAATTGTGAATGGAAGTTCATTCATGATTTGTCTCTCTGTTTGTCTGTTACTGGTATAGAAAATTAAACATTCTCAGGCAGACCAGGCAATTGTATAAGAAAAATAATTTGTGGTCAATGAATTAAGCAATACTATGTTATAATATACATGATATCAATGTTTATGACACATCATTGCTTTATAAATGGATATATGTAAAATTATATACATATGCAATAAGATGTACATATAAAATACATATATATCTTTTTGAAGGTATACAAAAACGTTGAATAAATGCATATGTAATGTATATACAAAGTTTTTCAGAATGTATCCCGACATAACTGTATAGTCAAATTAGTTTTAAAATCAAACCAAAATTATAATGAAAAGAACATATATTTTGATTAATTACTGTACAATTAAATGACAGATTATACTAAGCTTTCACAACTAACAGTTTTGAAGAATCCATATTATCACAAATCTGTATTCGTAATATATAGATAAGTAATTTAAAAACTGGTTGTAATATGTAATAAAATAGTAGTAGTAATGGATGTGTGGTAAATATTTAAAAGTTATTTCTGAGTTTGGGATAATTAACATGCTTTACTTATTATCAAAGTAACTGAGGTAATATTTAAAATTAGACATTGGGCAGTGCAATTACATAGGTAATTTAATTTCAGCTAATAATAAAATAAGTAATTAGAAAGACTAGCCTAGAATTAAAAAGTGAAATATTGTAAAACATATATATTGATGTATTATTTCCCCAAGTTATCTTATATCATGTGTATTCATTTTTGCATTGTGACTGTATTAGGGGAAAATGCAAGCATTAAATTATTTATTATATATAATAAGTTATATATAAAATATATAAAATAATTTAATGCTAATTCAAAAATATTTATTAACCATCATATTTAGTAACTTCTGAATTAGCCCCAGAAGACAATAAAACTTATAGAACTCACTTTATTTAATACTAAGAAAATCATCTCCCAAATTCGTGTGGAAAAGATGAAGAATTTGTATAACAATATCTACAGTTCATTTAATTAATCAGTACTTACTATATGTTATGTGCTAGTTACTGATTATGCAGTAGTAGAAAAAGATCTAGAGTCTCAGGTTTTTAGAAGTTTAATTTGTAAATGGAGATTCAGATCAGAGAACCCGAGTAAATATACTTAATGTATTTCATATTTTAAAAGGTGCTATCAAATAATCAATACAAGGACATAAAAATAATATACATAGATGGAGTGAAGTGAGGACATGGTATATGATAGGATAGTGAAGAATAGCTCCTTTGAAGATTTAGTGGTTGAAAATAAGATGCAAATACTTGTTCTACTTTTCTAACTAAAAACAACAAAAAACTATATCATAGAGAGAGTAAAACAAAGTAAAGTTGTCTGGCAGAGTTGTATACCACATTACTAAATAATCTATAAGTATCATGAGAATGTGTCACTTTAAGTACTGCCAACTGGTAAGAAAAGTCAAATTCAACAATTTTTTTGAAAAATAAGATTTTGATATATTATTTTACATATGTAGAGGTAAGATTATAAAGTCCAATTGGAAATAAGTGTTTTTGACTACTTAACAATTAATTTAAAATTTTTATCCAAAAAGTGTCAGATCCACTCAATCTCAGATCTCAGTGTGAAGATGTATTCTGATTCTGAGCAGAAAAAAAAGAGGTTGCCAGGTTTGGTCTTGAATTTTCCTCACGTTCTCAGTAATTTTTATGAGAATTTGGAGGGTATATTTATCATACTTTCTCATAAAATGTGATTACAGACAAAAGACAGTGTCTTGACCATTTAAACCAAGAATAATGTGAAATATTAGTAAAAATAATAAAATTTGAAACAGTGGAAATGAGCAGCACTAGATTTGATGGGAATATTAAAAGATCAGATATTTTGAAGCTGAGGGTAATTACTTTATTTGAGTGTAGTTTAACCCCCGTATGCCAATTGCTTTTGCCCAACATAACTCTAACATTAGTTACTAAATATAAGATAGGGAGATACTGTAGATATGCCACAAATTAAGTAAATGATAATTGCTTTAATAGATACTTGAAATCTCAAAGATTTAACATAAAAATATTTTAGGCATAGGTCAAATTTCAGTAGGGTGTTCCTGGTCATACTGTTTCTCAATGTAATTACTCAAGGGCCCAGGCTCTTCATTCTTCTGATTCCACCTTGTACAAACTATCTCTGTTAAGCCCACTGTAGGAAGACATGGAGAGTGTTTGTACCTAGCATACATGATTTCCCCATACATTTCATTGGCTCAAATGCTTAATTACTCCAGCTGCAAAGGGGGTCATGACATATATACTGTAGATGTGTGCTAAATAGGAAAAGTATATTTAAACACTTGGCATGTTCTGCCATATTCCTGTTTATATATCATTTAGTACCCAAAAGACTGTATTACAAGGAATAATATTGATTATGACATTTATTATAAGAATTTGACTTAAATTATTATTTTAAGTATTAAAAAGCAGATCATTTTTTCTGTGCCTTTTGCTGTCCTGAAGTCAGCCAATCAGTGAGTTGAGAAGTAAAGATGAGTATTAAGTTGGGGAGAACAATGGGGAAATGAAACAAGTGAGAACAAGGTAGAATCCACGTTCTTTTCAAATCATCACCAAAACTACAGCTTTCAAGATGCTGGTTACTTGAAAGAGAAACTGGCCTCCAGCTGATACCTGGCTCTGAAAGGACTGATCAGAGAGATCTAGAGATGCTGTGGGCCCAGCTGCTCCCTCACATCAAAAACAAGAGTTGTCAACTTAACTAATTTTTAAAATAAATAAAATTTGTTACACAGATAATTGAAGAAATATCCCTTATGTCTTTGGACTTAAGATTCCATTAGATTTTGCATCCAACTCAAACTCAGAATCTCCAGTAGGTGCACAGTCTTACTCCAGTTTCTTGTTCAAGGCCTGTAAACAAAATTGTATGTTATTTACTCACAATGGACTCTGCTAAATTATCGGGAAGACAATGGCAAGGATGGCTAATCAAAGACAAAATAACACACAATAAACACTTTGACTTGGACGTGGAGAGAAAAGTCATCATACCGCTGTCTCCAGGCCAAAGAAATTTTAAATTTGAGAATTCGCATGTTTTAAGGAAGTTGATGCAAGTTTCTTCAATCTTCTCTCTGAGGGAAATCTTGGATCCTTTCCTTGATGTTCCTTACCCCCATAGTCAAGTCTGTTCTTCCGTATATATAATTCTCAAAGGCTTCACCTGAAGTGGAAGTTGGGGAATATGCTTTCCTTTGAGCCCTATTTAGACTTCATGTTGTTTTCTGTTAGATAATTACTGTTATGAAGGTTTTATCAATTCTCAACTTTCTGGAGCTAGGATTTTAGATTGCTTACCTATATAATTCCTTGATGCACAAGTTCTGTGCACCAAGCAACCACATACAGATGTCGTTATCTGACCAGAAATGCCAGGTATATTATATATCTTTGTTTCTTCTCTCTCATGTCAATTTCATCAATTTAAGGACATTTTTTGAAACTATCTGAAAGGGAGCTTCCTTAATCTGAAGTTGGATACAAAGTTGATTTACTTTATATACCTCTAAGAAGTTTCACAAAGCTTTTATTTCCCAAAGTCTTTTTAAAGTGTTGTTGTTATAGTCATTTGATTATTTCACATTTTGGATTTAAGGGCAGTCAGACTTATCAAGCTAAAATGCCTTTGACTATACTGATTTATTTATTTATTTATTTATTTATTTATTTATTTATTTATTCAGTCCAGCATCTTTAATTTAATCTTTTAAACATTCACATCTGCATATATATATATTTCTTTTTTTTAAAAAGATGTATCCACTTTATTTTTTTTTTCACCCATCAATTCATCATTTATATCAGGTATAACTCCCCAATGCAATCCCTCCCCCCCTCCCTCTCCCCATGATAGGCCCCAGTGTGTGATGTTCCCCTTCCCGAGTCCAAGTGATCTCATTGTTCAGTTCCCACCTATGAGTGAGAACATGTGGTGTTTGGTTTTCTCTTCTTGTGATAGTTTGCTAAGAATGATGGTTTCCAGCTGCATCCATGTCCCTACAAAGGACACAAACTCATCCTTTTTTATGGCTGCATAGTATTTCATGGTGTATATGTGCCACATTTTCTTAATCCAGTCTGTCACTGATGGACATTTGGGTTGATTCCAAGTCTTTGCTATTGTGAATAGTGCCGCAATAAACATACGTGTGCATGTGTCTTTGTAGTAGAATAATTTATAATCCTTTGGGTATATACCCAGTAGTGGGATGGCTGGGTCATATGGTACATCTAGTTCTACATCCTTGAGGAATCGCCATATTGTTTTCCATAATGGTTGAACTAGTTTACAATCCCACCAACAGTGTAAAAGTGTTCCTATTTCTCCACATCCTCTCCAGCACCTGTTGTTTCCTGATTTTTTAATGATTGCCATTCTAACTGGTGTGAGATGGTATCTCATTGTGGTTTTGATTTGCATTTCTCTGATGGCGAGTGATGATGAACATTTTGTCATGTGTCTGTTGGCTATATGAATGTCTTCTTTTGAGAAATGTCTGTTCATATCCTTTTCCCACTTTTTGATGGGGTTGTTTGTTTTTTTCTTGTATATTTGTTTGAGTTCTTTGTAGATTCTGGATATTAGCCCTTTGTCAGAAGAGTAGATTGCAGAAATTTTCTCCCATTCTGTAGGTTGCCTGTTCACTCTGATGGTAGTTTCTTTTGCTGTGCAGAAGCTCTTTAGTTTAATTAGATCCCATTTGTCAATTTTGGCTTTTGCTGCCGTTGCTTTTGGTGTTTTAGACATGAAGTTCTTGCCCATGCCTATGTCCTGAATGGTACTACCTAGATTTTCTTCTAGGGGTTTTATGGTATTAGGTCTAACATTCAAGTTTCTAATCCATCTTGAATTAATCTTCATATAAGGAATAAGGAAAGGATCCAGTTTCAGCTTTCTACTTATGGCTAGCCAATTTTCCCAACACCATTTATTAAATAGGGAATCCTTTTCCCATTTCTTCTTTCTCTCAGGTTTGTCAAAGATCAGATGGCTGTAGATGTGTGATATTATTTCTGAGGAATCTGTTCTGTTCCATTGGTCTATAGCTCTGTTTTGGTACAAGTACGATGCTGTTTTGGTTACTGTAGCCTTGTAGTATAGTTTGAAGTCAGGTAGCATGACGCCTCCAGCTTTGTCCTTTTTTTTATTATACATTAAGTTCTAGGGTACATGTGCATAACGTGCAGGTTTGTTACATATGTATACATGTGCCATGTTGGTGTGCTGCACCCATCAACTCGTCAGCACCCATCAATTCATCATTTATATCAGGTATAACTCCCCAATGCAATCGCTCCCCCTTGCCCCCTCCCCATGATAGGCCCCAGTGTGTGATGTTCCCCTTCCCGAGTCCAAGGGATCTCACTGTTCAGTTCCCACCTATGAGTGAGAACATGCGGTGTTTGGTTTTCTCTTCTTGTGATACTTTGCTAAGAAAGATGGTTTCCAGCTGCATCCATGTCCCTACAAAGGACGCAAACTCATCCTTTTTTATGGCTACATAGTATTCCATGGTGTATATGTGCCAGATTTTCTTAATCCAGTCTGTCACTGATGGACACTTGGGTTGATTCCAAGTCTTTGCTATTGTGAATAGTGCCGCAATAAACATACGTGTGCATGTGTCTTTGTAGTAGAATAATTTATAATCCTTTGGGTATATACCCAGTAGTGGGATGGCTGGGTCATATGGTACATCTAGTTCTAGATCCTTGAGGAATTGCCATACTGTTATCCATAATTGCTGAACTAGTTAACAATCCCACCAACAGTGTAAAAGTGTTCCTATTTCTCCACATCCTCTCCAGCACCTATTGTTTCCTGATTTTTTAATGATTGCCATTCTAACTGGTGTGAGATGGTATCTCATTGTGGTTTTGATTTGCATTTCTCTGATGGCGAGTGATGATGAGCATTTTTTCATGTGTCTGTTGGCTGTATGAATGTCTTCTTTTGAGAAATGTCTGTTCATATCCTTTCCCCACTTTCTGATGGGGTTGTTTGTTTTTTTCTTGTATATTTGTTTGAGTTCTTTGTAGATTCTGGATATTAGCCCTTTGTCAGATGAGTAGATTGCAAAAATTTTCTCCCATTCTGTAGGTTGCCTGTTCACTCTGATGGTAGTTTCTTTTGCTGTGCAGAAGCTCTTCAGTTTAGTCATATCCCATTTGTCAATTTTGGCTTTTGCTGCCGTTGCTTTTGGTGTTTTAGACATGAAGTTCTTGCCCATGCCTATGTCCTGAATGGTACTACCTAGATTTTCTTCTAGGGTTTTTATGGTATTAGGTGTAACATTTAAGTCTCTAATCCATCTTGAATTAATCTTCATATAAGGAGTAAGGAAAGGATCCAGTTTCAGCTTTCTACTTATGGCTAGCCAATTTTCCCAGCACCATTTATTAAATAGGGAATCCTTTCCCCATTTCTTGTTTCTCTCAGGTTTGTCAAAGATCAGATGGCTGTAGATGTGTGGTATTATTTCTGAGGACTCTGTTCTGTTCCATTGGTCTATAGCTCTGTTTTGGTACAAGTACCATGCTGTTTTGGTTACTGTAGCCTTGTAGTATAGTTTGAAGTCAGGTAGCGTGATGCCTCCAGCTTTGTCCTTTTGACTTAGGATTGTCTTGTCAATGTGGGCTCTTTTTTGGTTCCATATGAACTTTAAAGCAGTTTTTTCCAATTCTGTGAAGAAACTCATTGGTAGCTTGATGGGGATGGCATTGAATCTATAAATAACCTTGGGCAGTATGGCCATTTTCATGATATTGATTCTTCCTATTCATGAGAATGGTATGTTCTTCCATTTGTTTGTGTCCTCTTTTATTTCACTGAGCAATGATTTGTAGTTCTCCTTGAAGAGGTCCTTTGCATCCCTTGTAAGTTGAATTCCTAGGTATTTTATTCTCTTTGAAGCAATTGTGAATGGAAATTCAATCCTGATTTGGCTCTCTGCTTGTCTGTTATTGGTGTATAAGAATGCTTGTAATTTTTGCACATTAATTTTGTATCCTGAGACTTTGCTGAAGTTGCTTATCAGCTTAAGGAGATTTTGGGCTGAGATGATGGGGTTGTCTAAATATACAATCATGTCATCTGCAAACAGGGACAATTTGACTTCTTCTTTTCCTAACTGAATACCCTTGATTTCTTTCTCTTGCCTGATTGCCCTAGCCAGAACTTCCAACACTATGTGGAATAGGAGTGGTGAGAGAGGGCAGCCCTGTCTTGTGCCAGTTTTCAAAGGGAATTTTTCCAGTTTTTGCCCATTCAGTATGATATTAGCTGTGGGTTTGTCATAAATAGCTCTTATTATTTTGAGGTACGTTCCATCAATACCGAATTTGTTGAGCGTTTTTTAGCATGAAGGGCTGTTGAATTTTGTCAAAAGCCTTTTCTGCATCTATTGAGATAATCATGTGGTTCTTGTCTTTGGTTCTGTTGATATGCTGGATTACGTTGATTGATTTGCGAATGTTGAACCAGCCTTGCATCCCAGGGATGAAGCCCACTTGATCATGGTGGATAAGCTTTTTGATGTGCTGCTGAATCCGGTTTGCCAGTATTTTATTGAGGATTTTTGCATCGATGTTCATCAGGGAGATTGGTCTAAAATTCTCTGTTTTTTGTTGTGTCTCTGCCAGGCTTTGATATCAGGATGATATTGGCCTCATAAAATGAGTTAGGGAGGATTCCCTCTTTTTCTATTGATTGGAATAGTTTCAGAAGGAATGGTACCAGCTCCTCCTTGTACCTCTGGTAGAATTCAGCTGTGAATCCATCTGGTCCTGGGCTTTTTTTGGTGGGTAGGCTATTAATTGTTGCCTCAATTTCAGAGCCTGCTATTGGTCTATTCAGGGATTCAACTTCTTCCTGGTTTAGTCTTGGGAGAGTGTACGTGTCCAGGAAATTATCCATTTCTTCTAGATTTTCTAGTTGATTTGCATAGAGGTGTTTATAGTATTCTCTGATGGTAGTTTGTATTTCTGTGGG
>NC_045455.1:51107323-51110306 GCF_002776525.5 Piliocolobus tephrosceles
TGAATAGTGCCGCAATAAACATACGTGTGCATGTGTCTTTGTAGTAGAATAATTTATAATCCTTTGGGTATATACCCAGTAGTGGGATGGCTGGGTCATATGGTACATCTAGTTCTACATCCTTGAGGAATCGCCATATTGTTTTCCATAATGGTTGAACTAGTTTACAATCCCACCAACAGTGTAAAAGTGTTCCTATTTCTCCACATCCTCTCCAGCACCTGTTGTTTCCTGATTTTTTAATGATTGCCATTCTAACTGGTGTGAGATGGTATCTCATTGTGGTTTTGATTTGCATTTCTCTGATGGCGAGTGATGATGAACATTTTGTCATGTGTCTGTTGGCTATATGAATGTCTTCTTTTGAGAAATGTCTGTTCATATCCTTTTCCCACTTTTTGATGGGGTTGTTTGTTTTTTTCTTGTATATTTGTTTGAGTTCTTTGTAGATTCTGGATATTAGCCCTTTGTCAGAAGAGTAGATTGCAGAAATTTTCTCCCATTCTGTAGGTTGCCTGTTCACTCTGATGGTAGTTTCTTTTGCTGTGCAGAAGCTCTTTAGTTTAATTAGATCCCATTTGTCAATTTTGGCTTTTGCTGCCGTTGCTTTTGGTGTTTTAGACATGAAGTTCTTGCCCATGCCTATGTCCTGAATGGTACTACCTAGATTTTCTTCTAGGGGTTTTATGGTATTAGGTCTAACATTCAAGTTTCTAATCCATCTTGAATTAATCTTCATATAAGGAATAAGGAAAGGATCCAGTTTCAGCTTTCTACTTATGGCTAGCCAATTTTCCCAACACCATTTATTAAATAGGGAATCCTTTTCCCATTTCTTCTTTCTCTCAGGTTTGTCAAAGATCAGATGGCTGTAGATGTGTGATATTATTTCTGAGGAATCTGTTCTGTTCCATTGGTCTATAGCTCTGTTTTGGTACAAGTACGATGCTGTTTTGGTTACTGTAGCCTTGTAGTATAGTTTGAAGTCAGGTAGCATGACGCCTCCAGCTTTGTCCTTTTTTTTATTATACATTAAGTTCTAGGGTACATGTGCATAACGTGCAGGTTTGTTACATATGTATACATGTGCCATGTTGGTGTGCTGCACCCATCAACTCGTCAGCACCCATCAATTCATCATTTATATCAGGTATAACTCCCCAATGCAATCGCTCCCCCTTGCCCCCTCCCCATGATAGGCCCCAGTGTGTGATGTTCCCCTTCCCGAGTCCAAGGGATCTCACTGTTCAGTTCCCACCTATGAGTGAGAACATGCGGTGTTTGGTTTTCTCTTCTTGTGATACTTTGCTAAGAAAGATGGTTTCCAGCTGCATCCATGTCCCTACAAAGGACGCAAACTCATCCTTTTTTATGGCTACATAGTATTCCATGGTGTATATGTGCCAGATTTTCTTAATCCAGTCTGTCACTGATGGACACTTGGGTTGATTCCAAGTCTTTGCTATTGTGAATAGTGCCGCAATAAACATACGTGTGCATGTGTCTTTGTAGTAGAATAATTTATAATCCTTTGGGTATATACCCAGTAGTGGGATGGCTGGGTCATATGGTACATCTAGTTCTAGATCCTTGAGGAATTGCCATACTGTTATCCATAATTGCTGAACTAGTTAACAATCCCACCAACAGTGTAAAAGTGTTCCTATTTCTCCACATCCTCTCCAGCACCTATTGTTTCCTGATTTTTTAATGATTGCCATTCTAACTGGTGTGAGATGGTATCTCATTGTGGTTTTGATTTGCATTTCTCTGATGGCGAGTGATGATGAGCATTTTTTCATGTGTCTGTTGGCTGTATGAATGTCTTCTTTTGAGAAATGTCTGTTCATATCCTTTCCCCACTTTCTGATGGGGTTGTTTGTTTTTTTCTTGTATATTTGTTTGAGTTCTTTGTAGATTCTGGATATTAGCCCTTTGTCAGATGAGTAGATTGCAAAAATTTTCTCCCATTCTGTAGGTTGCCTGTTCACTCTGATGGTAGTTTCTTTTGCTGTGCAGAAGCTCTTCAGTTTAGTCATATCCCATTTGTCAATTTTGGCTTTTGCTGCCGTTGCTTTTGGTGTTTTAGACATGAAGTTCTTGCCCATGCCTATGTCCTGAATGGTACTACCTAGATTTTCTTCTAGGGTTTTTATGGTATTAGGTGTAACATTTAAGTCTCTAATCCATCTTGAATTAATCTTCATATAAGGAGTAAGGAAAGGATCCAGTTTCAGCTTTCTACTTATGGCTAGCCAATTTTCCCAGCACCATTTATTAAATAGGGAATCCTTTCCCCATTTCTTGTTTCTCTCAGGTTTGTCAAAGATCAGATGGCTGTAGATGTGTGGTATTATTTCTGAGGACTCTGTTCTGTTCCATTGGTCTATAGCTCTGTTTTGGTACAAGTACCATGCTGTTTTGGTTACTGTAGCCTTGTAGTATAGTTTGAAGTCAGGTAGCGTGATGCCTCCAGCTTTGTCCTTTTGACTTAGGATTGTCTTGTCAATGTGGGCTCTTTTTTGGTTCCATATGAACTTTAAACAAGTTTTTTCCAATTCTGTGAAGAAACTCATTGGTAGCTTGATGGGGATGGCATTGAATCTATAAATAACCTTGGGCAGTATGGCCATTTTCATGATATTGATTCTTCCTATTCATGAGAATGGTATGTTCTTCCATTTGTTTGTGTCCTCTTTTATTTCACTGAGCAATGATTTGTAGTTCTCCTTGAAGAGGTCCTTTGCATCCCTTGTAAGTTGAATTCCTAGGTATTTTATTCTCTTTGAAGCAATTGTGAATGGAAATTCAATCCTGATTTGGCTCTCTGCTTGTCTGTTATTGGTGTATAAGAATGCTTGTAATTTTTGCACATTAATTTTGTATCCTGAGACTTTGCTGAAGTTGCTTATCAGCTTAAGGAGATTTTGGGCTGAGATGATGGGGTTGTCTAAATATACAATCATGTCATCTGCAAACAGGG
>NC_045455.1:51110406-51110647 GCF_002776525.5 Piliocolobus tephrosceles
TGAACAATGAGCTCACTTGGACTCGGGAAGGGGAACATCACACACTGCGGCCTATCATGGGGAGGGGGGAGGGGGGAGGGATTGCATTGGGGAGTTATACCTGATATAAATGATGAATTGATGGGTGCTGACGAGTTGATGGGTGCAGCACACCAACATGGCACATGTATACATATGTAACCTGCACGTTATGCACATGTACCCTAGAACTTAAAGTATAATAAAAAAAAATAAAATAAAA
>NC_045455.1:51110747-51115351 GCF_002776525.5 Piliocolobus tephrosceles
AAAAAAAAAAAAAAAAAAAAAAAAAAAAAAAAAAAAAAAAAGCTAAATATCTCTGGAGAAGGAGAGACTTCAGGAACACTAGTACCATTTGTTGTACCCTGAAGATTATGCAATATGGGAAGCAATGTAGCAAAGCATCCTGAGAATAACATTCTCACCAAGGGCCCCAGTAGGATTGAATTTGGAGCCAGCAGGCAGAATTAAAGTTGATGGGTGCAGCACACCAACATGGCACATACATACATATGTAACAAACCTGCACGTTATGCACATGTACCCTAGCACTTAAAGTATAATAAAAAAAAAAAAAAAAAGAATTTCATTCTATACTTTTACAAACTTTTATTTTAAGTTCAGAAGCACAATTTTAGATTTTTTACACAGGAAAACTTGTGTCATTGGGGGCTTGTTGTAAAAAAAAAAAAAAAAAAAAGAATGATGTACAGCAGAGCTTCTCACTCTTAGCATTATTGACATTTTGCACTGAAACACTTCACTGTGGGAGGTTTCCCTGTGTGTGACAGAATGTTTAGCAGATCTCTGAAATATATCCACTGGTGCTAGTTGAACCCTTCCTTCCTCCAATTGTGTAAATCAAAATGTATCTAAACATTGCCTCATGTCCCTGAGGGGACAAAATCATGCCCCCAGCCTAGATCTCTGAGCTAGGCAAACTCTGAAGAGAATATTGGGAGGAAGCGGAAGACACACAGATTACAATGAAAACCCAGAAGTACACTGATGATAATAATGGGTAATAGTATAGTAGCTGTTTATGAGGAAGAACAGAATCAATGAAGTTTAGGTACTTATTTTAATCATCTTATTATACTGTAATGTTTGAAATAGATGACATTTGGGCCGCATGCTATATTCAACCTGTTAATATTTCATTTGCTATAACTATGGGAGGTAAATTCAATTCTTCAATTCAATGAACTTATTGATACCCCAAAGCCAGCCATTCTAAAATAAAAGGGGCTATCTTTCTTTATGTTATGAGACAACAACAACATAAATTCATCTGTGATTTGAATAAAAAGAGAAAAATAAGTTAAACTGAAGAGCCAATAGTAAAACTACGTAGTGCTTACTGTATGCCAGGTATTTTTCTATGTTCTTTATGTACAGGAATTCATAAACCCTGAAACAACCCTCTAAAGTGGGCACTGTTATTGTGCCATTTTGCAGATGAGGAACTATCAGGGAATAAGAAAGTTGTATTGGTAGGCATGACCAGGAGACACACTGAGCAGTAAATAAAAAGGAAACAAAAGCTTATGACAGACATTAAGACAAGATGGCAAATTGGCACACATACGATCTTAATAAGACTTGTATTTATGTGTTTTTCTGATGAAATGGTTCTCACAATTATTTTAATTCTTGTAACTACCTTAATTTAACTTATTAGGCAATTGGTTAAAATGTATAAAATAATGGATAGAATATTTTAGTCACAATAGCTCCTTTTGCTACAAAGTTCAATACTATGCATTCTGTATGAAATATTTTTGATTGAATTTATCAATTATTTTCCCAATAACCCCAAACACAAATTAATTGTTCCATGAACAACCAAAGTGTTAACTTTGGTTAATATTATTTTATAAGTACAGTTTGTAATCAATATTTTTTGTCCTAGCATATAATGACCCACTTTTCTCTCTCTTTGTGAAAGCAAATTTTACCACTCTTTATTTCAAATAGAAGCATCTGAACTATTAGTTAAATGAAATAAATACTAATTTTCTAAAAAAATAAAAACTATAAATATGAATGAGATTTATTTTCATTATTTCTAGAGTCCCTGTTTTACCAGTACCAAAACTAATATGAAGTGGTCCAACAGAATTTGTCGAGCTTCCAGATTGCAAATATTTGAGAAAAAATATATGTCATTTACTCAGCGAATAGTCTATAAATTGGACATTCACAGAGACACAAGATCATTAACCATCCTTTCAGAAGTCAATTTTATGCTTCCTAAATTAGATCTAGAGCTAGGCTATTTTGGGTCGGCAGGCTGGGAATAATAGACAGATTTTGTGAAATCAGGTTTAGCCCATTTTCAGCTAAATCACATTCAATTCAATAACAACCACTGAAAAAAAAGAAGATTCAATAAAAATGAGTTGCAAAAAAACTCGTCTGTAGATATTACTATTAAGCTTTCAAAAGGTTTTATACAATGAAGTTACAGATAATCATAACTGATCAAACTTTGCCTCTGGAACTTTTCACATAAAGGAAAATCAATGGAATTTTGTGTGTGCATGTGTTCAATATGTCCCCAGCATTTCTTTCAATTTTTCATTTCTGTATTTAGGTGTGGTTTACCTGGGTCTTTGCATGATTGTAAAGGTAAAAGTTTGAAATTAAAAAGCTGTGCTTTACAAAAGAAGGTTGTTTATTATTTATCATGTTTCTGTCAAACGACTATAGGCACAGCAGTATGATCATTTTAATATTCAGCCTCTGCATTCTGATAAGAAAAAACAAAAATAGACATTGTTTTATGTTTCTATTCCTGTCAAAAAAAATCATAAAACTGATATTCCCCATTCAAACTGATCATTTCCTTGTTTTGAAATGATGCTGTTTTAATCCACCCTATAGTAAAATCTCTTGGTCATGAGCATGGTTTTAAATTTTTGTGGGACATCTACAATATCCTTTATATGGTGTTCCTTCAACTGCTGATGCTTGTCACCTGATGTGGTAGTGGTTGCTGAGATAAATGCAGATGTGTACCTCCTGTAGACACAACACTACTTGTATCGTTAATGTTTCATAATAAAAACAAGAAAAATGTTTCCTATGTTACATTTTATCTTAAATATGATTTAAAATAAAAACAAATAAATTCAATGATATCTATGCTAGCTAATAAAGATATACATAGTTTTTAGATTACTGTTACACTAAAACTTTTTTGCTGAGTATTTTAGGTTGAATCCCTTTTGAGGAAAGAGTTATTTTGAACCATAACAGGGGACTAGGCAAAAACAATCAGTGATAATTATAAAGGTCAACACTAGACAAACTTGTATAAGTAGAAGGTACACAATTGTTTTAAATGATTTGAGGCTGGGGAAGCAGAAGAACCTAGAAAATGTGATGAGAAATAGTCTAATATTTAAAATACACCATATATCAGGTATTTTGATCCCCCTAATAACCACACCCAAGAAGTCATTCATAAGACTACAGAAGTCCTCTATAGCTTGACATAAGTAACATATGACATTAATCAGGATTGGGAGGAAAGAAAATAAGACAAAAGTTATAGTTTGGATAATAGAGATCTACCTAAGGGATGATTGAGTGTTTTCTGTTATAACCTAAACATGCTTAATACTTAAGCATATATTTGAATTTCATCTAAGCTGTCATCCAATAAATTAAAGAGGAGGGGAAATTACATTTTGAGGGCGCCAGGAGATTGGAAGAAATTGACTAGGACATGTACTGAGCACTAAAGGCAGACATCTAGAAACTGAAATGGTAGGGCTTAAATACCTAGTAGCAGAGTTACAATCCATACTGGATACAGGTCAGATTGCATCAGAAGTGGGAAAGGAACCAATAAAAGAATAGGAGCAGAGAAGCACTAAGAGTCAGAAAACAAGTTACTATTTGGTCAGGAGGACTTGCCATTACAACTGCAAAAGTAATTATAAAATGTGTAATAATAGAAATTATTGATTTTTAACAATTACTTCAACATTACAAAGCACTTCTATATAATATTTATTGCAACATATCTAAATCTATCACCTTTGTATCTATCTATCTATCTGAGAAATAGAGACAGATATATAAACAGAGATATATAATTACTAAGGTGTGTTAGTATATGAACTGCTTTTAGGGAGCTGAATAAAAACACTTCTATTTTGATATCAGGTAAACATGGATCTAAATACAGTATAAAATGATAAATACTTTAGTCTTTTTGGGCATATTTTTCTCAACACCATAATGATGCATTACCTTCTTTGCAAATTTGTTGTGTGATGAAATACTTAAGTCTTTACTTCAGGGTTTGGATTGAAATTCTTGACCTTCAAAAAACAAATTAGAAAAATAAAACAATACCTTTTTAAAGTAGTTATGAAAAGGACTGGCTCTCAACTAATTGGTGAATCCATCTTTGTGGTTTCGTATAAACTATATAAACATGTTAAATAATTGATGGAACCTCGGGACACAATCACAGACTATTTTCATTCTATTTAATTTATTAACATTTCTTAAGCCATGTCTACTCAGGCAGACACCTAGTTGTTTTCACTGTCTTTATGGTGATCGCACTACTAAAATGAAATTAATGCTATTTTGTAATTGCTGGAAGAATTATTTTAATTTTTTATATGGTTTAGCTTGGAAAAAAACACAGGCGATGCAAATCATAGAATGGGTCAATTCATAAATGAATGAGTGGATGGTACGCTTTACTTCTAAACCAGACAATAAAAATCTTATGTCTACATCTGAATTAGACATGTTATCTGGTTATAATGTAAAAAATTGTAGTCATGATACCATCAGTGTTTTCACTCTTTTTTTTTTTTTTTTTTTTTTTTTGAGACGGAGTCTCG
>NC_045455.1:51115451-51118948 GCF_002776525.5 Piliocolobus tephrosceles
GTCTCGCTCTGTCGCCCAGGCTGGAGTGCAGTGGCCAGATCTCAGCTTACTGCAAGCTCCGCCTCCCGGGTTCACGCCATTCTCCTGCCTCAGCCTCCTGGAGTAGCTGGGACTACAGGCGCCCGCCACCTCGCCCGGCTAGTTTTTGTATTTTTTTAGTAGAGACGGGGTTTCACCGTGTTAGCCAGGATGGGTCTCGATCTCCTGACCTCGTGATCCGCCCATCTCGGCCTCCCAAAGTGCTGGGATTACAAGCTTGAGCCACCGCGCCCGGCCAAGTGTTTTCACTCTTAGAATGGGATTTCATAATTAGAAAATATATTATTATAACACAATTATCATCCTATATCTTAATGAGATTTCCTCTTACTCTTAAGTCATCATTTAAACTGTGTTCAACTTTTGTTAAATGTTGTTCAGTTTTAAAAAGAGAACTCTATTATCCCTTAACTTAAGTAAACAAGATCCATATTACCAAGACTAAAATTTCTGTTTTATTTTATTCTCATAATAATCCTGAAAAGATTTTAAAGCACCTAATTTCCTTTCAGCTATATTTACTCAGCCTTGAATTTTGAGGGTATATTCAATGAAAATAATTTAGTGCTCTCCTCTCTTAAAGTCGACATAATTTGTATTTTTCTAAGTTCACCTTCTACTTTTAGTTTTTCTTAAGGCTGTTGAAATTTGTGAAGTTTTAACTCCTCATACATTTAGTTTGCAAGGAGTTTGAATTGAATGATCTTTTAATCATAGCTGTAAATTCTGCATATACATGTTTTGCACTCATTTTATGAAATGCCCTTGAATAAATGTTCTCTCACTGGGACAAAGTTAAATCTTCTAAAGTGCTACCATTTACTTATTATTATTTTTGATTTGTATAATCTGTATCCCTAAACAATGTCCCTATTTTATAACAACTTCAACTTCTTCCTTCATTGCTTTCAGTGGTTCTGGTCAGGACATAGAATTTAGGAACTAGTGTAGGAGATGTGTTTATTTCTAATTGCAGGATTGTGTTTTTAAGTTAAATAGATGGCTTATCTTACTTCTAAAACATAAAAATGATAGTTTTTAAAGCAAATTACTCGCTATTAGAACTAAAATACTAATTAGTAATGAGAAAAGCAAAATGAAAAATGAACAGAAACTATAGTGTTACACCATTATGTGTACCTTCTTATAAATTAAAGATGCTCACATAGCTTAAGGAAAAATGCATATTATATACAATATATAAGAAGACAGGTCAAAGAAACGATTGACCTGTTGCTCTGGGAAACATGTTTACAAATGATTTTTTTCCAAAGGTAAGCCCTGTAAATTATAAATGGCATGAAGGATAAAATCTCTCTTTATTGTATCATAATGAAAATATTTTAACATCCTTAAAACCCTGTATGTAACAGCTGCAAAACCCTCATCTTTCCTGCGTTGCTAAAACTATGGAATTACTGTAGCTATCTTTCATGATTCCTTCTCTCAGTGCCTTCATTCCTTTTTTCATTCTGCCCATTCCTACATCTAAACAGACTCCACAAAAGTATTTGTTCGTTTTAGTGCTGTAGTTGCCTAAGGCAGTGGCTGAAGATTCCAGCTGAGCTAAACAGTATATTTGTGCTTTGCTAAAAGATAATATGTTTTTGCCAGCTTTGCAGTTTTTTCCTATCATAGTACTTTTCAAGATTTTATCACCTTTACAGCCTATCTATATTTTTTCCAATGCTGTTCATGGGTATTCCAAAAATACTGTGTACTTGGCATTCTTCTCCACAGATGTTGATGTGGACTCCATATCCTGACCCAGGAGCCCTCTTGATATAAATGCACCCATGATGGATGGTAACTTCCTCTGATATTTACAGTACAGCTCGGGAACCACTGGACAAGACTACTGACCTGTGAAGGAAACATGCTAAGCTTGCTGAGACATTCTATTTTAGAATTCAATTATATGATTAACAGCAAATAAACGTCCAAGTTAGAAATGTATAATTAAATTCCACTTAAAACTCCTTTTATCACCTAAAGTATAATACATACTACAGTATTTCAGTATGTTTTTCTATTTTTTCCATTTTCATATACATCAGAAAGAGGCATCATGTTGGCCAGCTTGAGATATAAGGTTCTTTCTCAAACGACATAAAACATTGCATTGGTGTGATCTTTAATTTTAATTTGATTTAATTAAAACTTTTAATTGAAAGTCCCATACCTTATTCTTTGTCCCTTTCTAAAAAATCCTTAGAGAACATGTGATTGCCAGTCTGGCAAGTAGAGAGTTTGGAAGTTGTCACTCCTGTCCATACACAACACACACAGAAATTGAACGAACTGAAAATCAACAACTCTTCTTAGATCTATAAGAGAACTGAGGTCACAGCACAAACCACTATCCCCTACATTGAAGAGACAGAACAATGGACACAGAGAATTGCAGCTTACTTATGTGCAGAAGCGTAAAACTCCACGTGAACTAGTACCAGGGTAGGAAAACGTAAATGGTAATTGGAAAATTGCTGAAGGCTTATTGTGAACAAGTTTGAAAGTTGTCCACACCCCAGAAAAATTCTGGGGGTGGGGGCATAATTAGGAAGATGAGCGAACACACGTTCGTCAGTGTTACATTCAAGAGTTCTATAAAGATTTTATGGTGAAGATCAGAGAAAAAGACCACAGTGCTACAAGCAGGGAAATGAAGGAAGTATATATTATGAACTATGGCCAACGCCATCTATTCTTCTTAACAAGGCCTGCCTCAAAATAAACTGTTTTCCTGACCCTAACTAACTGACTAGAGTATTATGAGAGCCTGATTGTCCTAGGGAAAGGGAAATACCCAACTCCAGCCCCCACTATCCTCCCTGACTCGCTTATAGGGGAAGAAAACAAAACAAAGAAAAGCAAAGAAACACCTGTGAAGGCTACAGCCCAAGGACACAGGTCAATTAAAAGACAGGGCCTATTCCTAGGACTCTACAATGCTCCTCCACTCCACAACCCCTTGCCACCCCTTGCCGCCCCTTCCCTAAGACTTCTGTGGAATAAAAGGGGATTACAACAGAAATAACTGCACATTTCAGATGTTAAAAAGAAATATCCAGAGAAACTCAAATACGACAGGGGAGACAAAAAACAAAGACCCCAGAGGAAATGGTAGCCTTTGACATCTACAGTTATAACCAATAGTAAGCACAGCCTAACCCCCTAGCAAAATAGATATAAAACTTCATGTTACAGGCTCTTTACCTCCATTACTTTACCCAGTACATCATGTCCAGTTTTCAGCAAAAGGTTACAAAGCATACTAAAAGACAAAATGGCGGCCGGGCGCGGTGGCTCAAGCCTGTAATCCCAGCACTTTGGGAGGCCAAGACGGGCGGATCACAAGGTCAGGAGATCGAGACCATCCTGGCTAACAGGGTGAAACCCCGTCTCTACTAAAAAAATACAAAAACCTAGCCGGGCGAGGTGGCGGGCTCCTGTAGTCC
>NC_045455.1:51119048-51124810 GCF_002776525.5 Piliocolobus tephrosceles
CAAAAAAAAAAAAAAAAAAAAAAAAAAAAAAAAAGACAAAATGGCATGAGGAGACAGCTCAATCTTCAGAACCAGACCACCATATCTAAGGCAGAGATGTTGAATTATCTCTGTTGAATTATTGCTGTTGAATTTAAAGCAAAGCAGTAATTATTAATATGCTAAGAACTTTAATGGAGGAAGTGGACAAAATGAAAAAAACAGATTATTAATGGACAAAGAGATGGATACTCTAAGAAAAAACCCACCATAACAGAAACAAATAGTTTTAAATGGAGACGTAATTATTGTGCATATTTATGAAGTATATGGAATATTTTGATACATGATATTTTGATGATGATCAAACCAGGGTAACTGGGAAATCCATTACCTTAACCATTTATCATGCATTTGTGTTAGGAACAATCCACAGATTCTCTTATAGCTACTTTGAAATATACAATAAATTATTGTTAACTATAATCACCTTAATGTGCTATCAACCATGAGAACTTATTTCTTCTATCTTACTGTGTATTTGTATGTATTAACTGATATCTCTTCATAACATCCCTTGTTCTTCCCAAACTCTAGTAACCACCATTCTACTCTCTACCTCCATGATAACAAATTTTAGCCTCCACGTGTGAGAACGTGCTATATTTGTCTTTCTGTACCTTGCTTAATTTTGTTAACAAGTGTCCTTCAGATCCATTCGTGTTGCTGCAAATAACATGAATTTCATTTTAATGGCTGAATATTATTTCATTGTGTATGTATACCACATTTTAAAATCCATTCATCCATTGATAGACATTTAGGTTGGTTCCATAGTTGGCTATTATTATTAGTGCCACAATAATCATGGGCCTCAACAAACATTGGAGATGCAGGTATCATTTTGGTATACCAGTTTCTTTTCCCTTGGGTATATACCTAACAGTGGGATTGCTGTATTCTAAGATAATTCTATTTTTAGTTGTTTGAGAAACTTCTGTGGCTGTGCCAACTTACATTTCTACCAGCAGTGTACTAATATTCCCCTTTCTCCACATCCTCACTAGCATTTCTTACTTTTTGTCTTTTTAATAATAGCTATTTTATGGGGGGTGATGATATCTCATAATGATTTTGGCTTGCATTTGCTTGATGGTTTGTTATGCTGAGCACTTCTTCAAACACCTATTGGCCATTTGCATGCCTTTTTACAAAAAAAAAAAAAAAAAATTCTATCTTTTTATATGGACAGATGATATGTCCAATTTTTAATTGAGTAATTTGCTTTTCAATTTTTATTTTATTTTTTTGCTATTGAATATTTGAGTACCTTATGCAGCCTGAGTATTAGTAAATTGTCAGATGGATAGTTTGCAAGTATATTGTTTCATGCTATACATTCTGTAGGTTGTCTTTTCACTTCATATGTATGTGTGTGTATGTGTGTGCATAGTGTGTGTGCAGAAGCTTTTAGCTTGATATAATACAATTGGCCTATTTTTGTTTTTCTACCTGTGCTTTTGAGGTCTTTGTCAAAAAAAAATTATTGTCCAAACAAATATTCTGAAGCAATTACCCAATGTTTTCTTCTAGTAGTTTCACAGTTCCAGGTTTTGTATTTAAGTGTTTAATTTATTTAGAATTGATTTTTGTATATGGTGGGAGACAATGGTCTAGTTCCATTCTTCTGCATATAAAAAACCAGTTTTCCCAGCACTCTTTATTAAGAGTGTGTTCTTTGTTCAGAGTATATTCTTTGTTCCTTTGTTGAAAATCAGTTGACTTTAAACACATGAATTAATTTCTGGGTTCTCTAGTTGGTCTTTATGTCGGCTTTTATGCCAATACTATGCTGTTTTGGTTACTATAGCTTTGTGGTCTATTTTGAAGTTAAGCAGTTTGATGCCTTCAACATTGTTCTTTTTGCTTAAGATTGCTTTGACTAGTCTAGTTCTTTTAGAGTTCTATATAAATTTTAAGATCATGGCACATATATACATATGTAACAAACCTGCACGTTATGCACATGTACCCTAGAACTTAAAGTATAAAAAAAAAAAAAAAAAAAAGATTATATAACCAAAAAAAATAAAAAATAAAAAAAAAAGGATTTTTTTCTATTTCTGTGAAGAATGTAATAGGGATGACATGGAATGTGTAGATATCGTTGGGTTGTGTGGACACTGTAACAATATTAATGTTTCTAATTAATGAACACAATGTACTTTGTCCTACCCTCTTCAATGTCTTTTATCAATAAATGTTTTATGATTTTCATTACACAGATCTTTCACCTCTTTGATTAAATATATTCCCAGGTATTTGATTTTATTTATGTAGCTAATTGCTTTCCTGATTAAAAATAAAGAATGCTTTTGATTGACTCGTAAATATACTGTTCAAAGCCTAGGAAAGAATTAGTGAGCTTGAGAAAATGTTAGTAGATACTTTCATAACTGAAATTAAAAGAGAAAAAATATGAAAACAACAGAACAGAATATCCAAAAACTGTAAGGCAATTATAAAAGGTATAAAACACACAGAATATAAATACAACAGAGAAAAGATAGAAATGAGCAGAAAGATATATTTCAGCAATAATGACTCAGAACTTTTGAAGATTAATGAAAAACAGCAAAACAGAGATTCATCAAGCTCAGAGACCACCAGCAATAAAAATACCCAAAAAATCTGCACCTAAGCATGTCAAATTTAACCTGACAAATATCAAAGACAAGAGAAGACTCTTGAAAGAAGCCAGAGGAAAAATGTCCTGTAGGTCCACTGAGGTTCATGATGTTAGTTTATGCACCAACAACATTATTTGGTAGACTTTGGTCACTTCTAATTCCTTGAAGCTTTATCAAGTGACTTACTCATTCTCTCTACCATTTTCTCTAACAAAATTGTTGATGATTTTAGCATTTAATAATCAATTATATTTCTCCTCCCATAATATTGTTCTATCTTTCCCTGAGTCTCAAAGTTTTATGGTCACACCCAGAAACTGTCATCACCAATAACTGCATCTACCTTATAATAAAAATTTTCAAATATCATATTCTCTGTACACCTGATTTTATGTTTCCAAATAGGACCCACTAAAACCTTGATTCCAACTATTTTATCTCACCAGGAACTTTAATCTGTTGATTCTTCCCTTTGTAACTTTATTCTTTCCTCCATATATTCTCACTTTCCTTGTTTTTAATGGCTATACTTTTAGAGACACTATTAAAATCTCTCACTACACAAGTCTGGTTCTAATTTAATCACTGGCTCAGACGTGTCCTTAATTCTGTTCAGTTATCCTAATACATGTCTCTACTTTTCCACTCTCCTCTCTCTGAGGTGATTATTCACATCATCTAATGACAACATTTTGTTTCTAGAAGCAATCACAAGAGAAACTTCACATGCCTACCTCCCAGGCCTTTTTATTTTTATCTGTGTTCACATAATCTATCTTCAATCCTTTTAGTACAGATCTGTTCAATATCTTATACATACGCCTCAAGTACCTTTCTCTAAAGTATAATTCAGAATTTTTTCCCAGAATTTTTTTCCTTTATCTTGTTCATAATCAGATGTTTTTGCCTCTACCATTCACCTGATGTATCTGTAAGTGTAGAAAAATATGTTGTTAACACACCTGCTATTAAAAGAAATTTTTCTTCCTATACAGTACTCTACAACTAATATTGTCCCATTTTTTTGTTCTTTAGAAGGAGAGCAAAGGCTGACAAAGTTTTATATTTTCCGTTTATTTGCTTTCTCTCATATAACCTTTCCAGTCCACTACAGCTATCATTTGACTTCCACTTTGCCAGTAACTAAAACCGATTTTTCCAAAACCACTCCCTCTTTCTTGAACTACTGGCCTCCAACTATCAGGTTCTCTTACTTTTCCTTCTCTCTTCCTAGTCACTTCCCTTTACTCTCCTGTCCTAGAAGACTGAATTTTCCAGCAAATTTCAAAGAATGTTCCATTGATGTTTTTCCTATTTCTATATTTACATTAAATTCATGTGATTTCATCCTATCCCATGGCTTCATAGATCATCCGATTATCAGATCTCTCCTTACCATCTTCTCAATCCTTCCATCCTGGATCAAGCACTCTTACTTGTCTCTTACTGACCTTTGCAGAATTCTTTAACATTTCCTATCTACACTATTTTTTTTGTTATTTTCATATTCATATTCTAACAAACATCCCTTGCTCACTTGGGTAAAGTCACAGCAGCCTTCTTTGCATCCCTAGAATGCAATCAGTCAAACTGTGCCTCAGACCTTTAGAAGTGCTGCCGCCTCTGACTAGGAAGCACATCCCTAAAATATTTATATTAGTTGATCCCTCACTTTGTTCACATAGGTGCTCAATGTTCTCTTTTTAGATAAATCTTTTTTAAACACGATTTGTAAACAATGTGTTAATTCTCATTCTTTTTTTGTCTCACTATCCATAGCAATTATTACTTCCTAAAATATATTTGTCTATTTTTCTGTACAATTTAAGCTCCAATAATACATGTCAAAAAAAGTTTTCATTGTTTTCAATGAAAAATCACTTTTTCATTGTTCAAGTACTCAAAGTATCTCTGCTAATATTTCTTTCTCTAATATTTTGTAATGTTAATATCACACGCTACATCTTTTTTTTCTTTTTAATATGACAAAATTGTTTCTTCTAACTAGTTGTTGATTATTAGAGAGGGTTGAATTCCATTAAAAATGTAAGCCAAAATGAATTTGTCTCAGTGATAGCTGTTTAAGAAATACTTTCTTTATGATGAAGATATTCCAAAATTAAGAACTGGGAAATACATAGGTAGACAAGTCGAATCAAATCCTCCTAATCTTTCTTCCATTTGGGCTGTATTTATTTAAACAATCAGAGACAAAACTGTACATAAATTAATGGATGTGCCAGAAATAAAATTAACAGTAATGTCAGGTTCCCTCAAGCTTAAGTTAGAAACTAAAAATGGTGGATTAATTCTATGGTCTTCATGCATTTTAAAGTGACATTTTAAAGAAAATTATATGCAGTAATTTCTGTTGCTGTGAGAAACTTTAATACTTAAATATTTCTGAGTCCAATAATAAAAACAGAAATTATTCCAAAGGTGATAGCATCAACATAATTTCTTCCTTTTTTGGAGCCTTTATCAGTGCATCTTCCTTACAATCCAAGCAATTTGTGTGTTTATTCATTTATTTACATTTAACAAAGAGATTCAACATAGTGTTGCATCAAGAACCAAAAGAATGCACAAGGCAATGACACTTCTTGTCATGCATTTACTTTAAACACACCACAATGTATTATTTCTGTGATTTTTCTTAGAAATATAATCCTCTGTAGAAATAAGTAGTATTTGCCATCCATTCAACCCTGCAGCCACATTATAGATATATTGTGTTTCAATTTTAATTATATTTACAACTTAAAAAGTTAAATGAAGCAGGGTGCGGTGGCTCACGTCTGTAATCCCAGCACTTTGGGAGGCCAAGGCGGGCGGATCACGAGGTCAGGAAATCGAGACCATCCTGGCTAACACGGTGAAACCCCATCTTTACTGAAAATATAAAATAAATTGCCGAGTGTAGTGGCGGGCGCCTGTAGTCCCAGCTACTCAGGAGGCTGAGGCAGGAGAATGGCGTGAACCCAGGAGAGGGAGCTTGCAGTGAGCCGAGATCAGGCCACTGCACTCCAGCCTGGGCAACAGAGCCAGACTCTGTCTCAAAAAAAAAAAAAAAAAAAAAAAAAAAAAAAAAAA
>NC_045455.1:51124910-51128603 GCF_002776525.5 Piliocolobus tephrosceles
AAAAAAAAAAAAAAAAAAAAAAAAAAAAAAAAAAAAAAAAAAAGTTAAATGGAATCATTTTCTTATGTAAAAATAAATAAGATAAAAAATTAATAATTGTGAACACATTTCTATTGTTATTATGAATAAATTATTAGCATTCTACCTGCCTACTAATATTTCACTGACTTGACACGAACTAAGATAGTATATAGTTACTTGCAAATAAAAATGTTTTAAAAATCTTAAATACTTAGTCATTATGTTTTTTTTTTTTTTTTTTTTTTTTTTTTTAACTCAGAGCTTAGAGATTTTGGGGGAAAAACTTCTTATAAGATTAGGAGAAAGACAGGTAAATAAATGTTTTCTTGATATGAAAATTAACTTGTAATCTATGAAACTTCTTGAAATAAAGTTTGTTAATGAATAAAAAATAGTATCTCTATGCTTAAAATATTTAAGCATACAGGTAGGCATTCAATTCCTAATATGAAACAAGTCTACCTGGATTCATATCCCATCTCTGTCATCATAGACATATTAACTGCATATGTATCTGAATTTAAATGTAATTTTTGTGATTTGGAGTAATAAAGTTTTCTCTTTTGTCTTCAATTTACCTGATTATAAATTGAAGGATACTATGATCCTTTTATAAAATATTTTAGTGATGAGTTTGAAAAGGATTTACAATCACTTGTGACAAATAACCCTAATATAATGTCCTTCTAGGGAAGTAAATAAAATAAACTATTATGTTGGTTTTAACAAGGACACCTAACAAAGTCAAACACCTGAATCAGATTTTACAGAAAATTGTGCTTATTCACCTTAAATTATATTTAAAAGCTTTAATTTCATAAAAGTACATATCTGAAAGAGATAATCATCAGCCAAAATTTTGTTTGAAGGTGGAAATTATACTAAGAATGCATCTTTCTTTCTTTGCTCAGATGGGTCCACTTATGTAACCATGGGTAAGAGTCTTCTATCTATATTAACCAAACAAATAAAGAGTATTATTATCCATTACATTTACAGATAGTATTACAGTTAGCCATATGTGGCTTAAAAGACAATACCATCTCATAAATGTCCTTGTTAAATATTGAATTATATTTCCTTTTCAAAAATAAACTAATATTTTTGTTAAACGTAGACATTTCACACATGTGCACACAGGTTTGTGTGCATTTATCTCAAGGATTTAATTTCATATTATCATTTTCCTCTTCTTAAATCAACTTTTCTAGAAAACTAAGCACAAAACAAATTTGGTATCAAATAAAGAGACAATATTTCTAAACCAAACAATAAACAACTCAGGATATTATTATGGAAAAATATGAAAAAAATAATCTTCAGCAAAACAGATCAATAAAAACAAGGCCTGTCCAAACTCTTCATTAATAATTGAAACACGGGTGCATACGTGAAGTGCTTGGTAAGTAATGAGCACCAGGCATAAATATTTAACAGTTTGCTTATGAAATGTGTCCTAAATTATGTCTATATGTTAACAAGGATGTCTTATACTGGACAGAACAATGAGGGACATAAATATTTCAAAGCAGTAAGCATGGAAGGTGGAAGCTAAAAAGCACCAGGCAGCTTCCATGTTCCTTGAACACTTCAACTTTCCGATGCATGCTTTTTAAGTTTAATAGGAACAAAGTGTTTTCCCATCAAAGCCAATGTTTACATCAGTTACATCAAAGCTATACTGGGATCCTTTTAAACTACACTTATCAGACAAATAATGCATACAAAGTGATGTGTCTTGGTGGTATAAAAGGAATCGACAAATAAGACAACTTACTTGAAGTGAAACGTTCCCCTTAATAGCTAATGCTCTCTATGTTGTTTTCTGACCCACTTCCTAACAGAGACACAATGGAGCACAATGGAGATTGTGAACAATTCTCAAGGCTATTGTCACACACACACACACCCCCACACAAATACATAAACGTAGCAGAAAATGAAATGAGATGGAATGTACATGCTCTTTATCTGAAAAAAATAATTATTCAATAGTGCTACAATAGCATAAAACCAGGTAGGAAATTTATTTATATAATTTATCCAATATTTTCTTTCTTTTCTAATAGCAGAAGTTTTAATCTAATATACTAGAGTGAAGTATAAGCAAAATAGTATAGATAACTTTGAACAATGAAAATGTAAGGAGAGGATATTAAGATAAAAGCTCAAATTTTATAATAGTTCAGTTACAGAAATATTGCGTATTCTTAGAAAAATTCAATCACATTCTATTGAAATAATATTGCTTTCAATAGAGTAATAAATGTAAAGGTCATCATCATATGCAATTCTACCATGTAATTATTTGACAATATAAAACACAATAAGCTAAATGAGCACTGAAACTATTTGACAAAATAATATTTAGGAACCATAACATATAAGTATTTATATTAATGTGAACATTTAGATTGCTGATACTAGATAGAGAAAAAAGTAATTTTTACTAAATTCAATGACTTTTACCAGACAATGGCTATTTTTGCTTTTTGTTTTACTTTATTTCATATGATAATAGTCAAGCCACATTTTATTTTATTACTATTTCTTCTCTTGTTCCTGCAGTATAATTTCCCTAAAATTACTCCTTCAAGTGACTGTAAGTAACTCTCTTATAGCTGTGTCAATATTTTATCAGAAAAATATTTTTTCACCCTAAACCACTTGACTACCTACAATGACACTGATCGCTATTCTTTACCTCATTTGTTTATTCATTCCCCCTATAACAATATTGATCTTTTAATGTGAATTATGGCTTTAATCATGTACCCCTGACCTTTTGACTCAAATCTTTACCTTATATTTCTAGTATGTATCTTCCTGGAATTGCATATTCATTTCTAATAAAATTAACCAATGATTTCAAACTTTAAAAAATTAGCTAGGCATAGTGGCACACACCTGTATTCCCAGCTATTCAGGAGGCTGAGGCAAGAGGATTGTTTGAGCCTCAGGGTTGGAGGCTACAGTGAACCATGATTGTGCCACTGAACTCCAGCCTCAGTAACAGTGTGAGCCTCTGTCTTAAAAAATAATAACAATACAATTGGTGGAATGAACCTCAGGATACTCCTAAAGCTTTCTCTGACAGTAATGTTGGCTTTTAAATGAACAGCTAATTTATGAAGTTTGAAGTCATTGGTAAATTTTATGAGAAATGAATATGTAGTTCCAGGAAGACACATACTAGATACCAAAGTAAAAGATTTGAGTCAAAAGCTCAGGGGTCATGTTTAAAACTATAATTTACATGTGGGGTCTCTTTTTGTTGCTTAGGCTGGTTTTGAACTCCTGGGCTCAAGTCATCCTCCACCTTGGCCTCCCAAAATGCTGTGACTACAGGCATGAGCCACCATGCCTGGCCCCCACCAACTTTCAATACTAAGTGGTTTTCTTTGGCCAAATTCATCTGGTTCAAATACTTTAGTGTATGGTTCAGTGCCTGCTATTGCTTTAAACTCTGGGGAATTCTCTCATTTCTATCATAGATATCTATATTGTATAAATTTTACTTTCTAATTCTTTCTAAAATATCTTCGTTTATCTACATCACTACTGCTACTATATAATTGAACTATTATCATCTCTCAGGTGTATTCTTGAAGTAACACTGGAATTATTTATTTCTTTTTCTTTTTTTTTTTTTTTTTTTTTTTTTTTTTTTTT
>NC_045455.1:51128703-51142413 GCF_002776525.5 Piliocolobus tephrosceles
TTTGAGACGGAGTCTCGCTCTGTCGCCCAGGCTGGAGTGCAGTGGCGCGATCTTGGCTCACTACAAGCTCCGCCTCCCGGGTTTACGCCATTCTCCTGCCTCAGCCTCCCGAGTAGCTGGGACTACAGGCGCCTGCCATCTCGCCCGGCTAGTTTTTTGTATTTTTAGTAGAGACGGGGTTTCACCGTGTAGACCAGGATGGTCTCGATCTCCTGACCTCGTGATCCACCCGTCTGGGCCTCCCAAAGTGCTGGGATTACAGGCTTGAGCCACCGCGCCCGGCCCAATTATTTATTTCTTTAATAACTTATACTATCCGTTCTCTACACTTAGTGCAAGGTGTTCATGTTTAACGGGAAAATCAATCATTGTATTCATCATGAAAGGAAAATAGTGTTCTCCTTATTTAAAAAATAAAGGTAAAAATACTTAACCCAAAACACAAGTTCTTTCGTAGTTAATGCTGTGTGATACTCTAAGATATCATCCAGCTTCAGGTCAGGCCATTCTGCTGCCCATTCTCTCCAATATCCTAAACCCCTTTCAAATCTGTATGTACTTTTTGTTCATTCTGACTATAGATCTGTATGCATCAAGTCTCCTCTGTCTAGAATCATCTTCTCTCCTCTTTTGTATAGATTATTTTCATTCAATGCAGCTCAAATTCATTTATCTAATAAATACTTCTGTGATATTCTGACTAATCATTCTCCCTAATATAAGGCTCGCATCACTATGAACTTCTCCTTCCAAATATCTTTCCACGGTCACAATTTCATATAATAATTCAATTAATATCTCTTTCCCATTACACTGCAAATCCATGACAACAAAAAGTATTTGAATTCAAATTCACAATTATATTCCAAGCATGTACTAGACACCTAGAATTACCTGGGGAATGAATGAACTTCAAGCATAGCATCTCATCTTGTTCATTTCTGAACCATTGAGGTAAACCTGCCACTGCTTCTTCTGTCTTGTGTGTAGAAAATAAATCCCAATTGACCATTGGTCCTTTCTGAACCATTGAGGTAAAACTGTCACTGATTCTTCTGTCTTGTGTGTAGAAAACAAATCCCGATTAACCATTGGAATCAAGGTACACTGTTACATTGGTTATCATTTCATTAATTTGTAAAAAGGAAATATTAGATTGGTACAAAAGTAATTGCAGTCTTTGCCATTGAAAGCAATGGCAAAAAACAAAATTAATTTTGCACCATCCTATATGACATTTATTATTTGCTTTATTAAAAATAAACTCACTATTAAAACACAATACAGCATATTTAAATAGCATATGTCTTTAATACAATTGAATGTATTTATGTAGAATTAATTAGTAGCTTTAGAACTAAAGTAAATGGGTATTTTGATAATGAAATATTTTTATTAAAAATACTGGAAAAATAACTGTTGGCGTAAGCCCACTTTATAATATATTCTTTTACTTGTTCAACATGTTATGATACTTTTAGAATTATTATTGTTTTTTTCATTATTATTACTAATTTAAAAATGAGAATGCATTTTTTACAGGTGTGTCAGATATTTGATTTAATGTGCATTTCAGTTTTATTTCATGATTGCTATTTTATGAAAATTTATTTACAAATAAATGCCTAATCTCATCTCAAATAACGAATTTATTTTTCCACAGGAAAAAACAATTTATGAGAGAAAAAAATTTCAAAATGTTGTGAGTCATTACCATCTTTATATTCTAAAAGAAAGAGTTTCATATATTATCCAGCCTTTGTAGATGGCATCCTTCATAACATATAAGTATTACTATCTTATGACTAGCTTCATTTTGTTTTAAAACAGGTAAAATAATCATCTAGAATTTGAGAGACATATTAAAAACATGTTTTCTATTTTAATTTTACCCATTACATTTACTGCTGGTGTTTTAAACTATGGTCTTAGGTTTAGACATGCAGAGAAAGAAACATAAGGAAAATTTTGCTGAGGACAGGAATAATTGTCTTAGTGTTGGTGCCTTTGTTGACATTGTGTAAAACCAGACAAAGCCATAGCACTCTTTATCGGAAGGGGTAGGAATTTGCTGTGAAAATACAATGCTTTCCATAGTCTTCTCAGGAAGCAAGGTGTTATATTAAAAAATGATTCTTTATCATTTACTATAAATGTTTCATGAAGGCAACCTCTTATTTGAAAAGGAAACTTGAAATTTAAATCTTATTTATTTTTGAAATGAGAACTGTCAAAAATATGACTATGTTTTAGCTGAGTCAGTTTGAAAAAAATAAAATTTAAGTAAAATAATCCAGGTACTATGTATCCAGCATGTCTGCATTCAAGAAACATTTTATTCTCACATGATAACAAATACCATATTGTACAATGGTAATATTTCTGTTTATAATATTTATATAGGCTAATACATGAGTTTGTTATGGGCAAATTATTGTATATAATGCTTATCTATCTACAATCCATTTCACAGTACCAGGAATTATACAATAAACATAATAATTATCTTGAATGTTTTTATTTCAACCACATCTTTGTATTTAAAATGTGTTATAACTAATTTTCTTTTGTGACTCTATTATTTGGGAAGGGGAATGTCAAGGACATTTAAGGTAAAGGTCGTCTACCTTTACTTTACCTTTTACCTTACTAACCAAAGTAGAAAAGAACATGAAAAAAAAAAAAAAAAAAAAAAAACTGGTGAAAATGTATATGACTTTCACATGAAAATTTATTGTCAGACCTGATCTTTTGGAATGGAAATTTCTTATCAAGCTCAAAACATTCCTCAACACAGAATGCCTAGGCAGAAAATAATAAAATAATATTTTCATTCACACCTTACCAGATCTTATGTTAGATTGTGTTATTATTGAGCATATCTTTTGTGTCCTTAAAATTCTGTCTTCTCTCACACGTGTGTTTCCCACCAATTTAGAAGAACAGAAACTGAGTTTACCCTCCTTCCTAAAACAACTGAAAAATGACAAAATTTATAAAACAGCAGTTTTGAAATATTGAACATTAGGCAGTCTCAGATACTAATTCTTTTTTTTTTTTTTTTTTTTTTTTTTTTTTTTTGAGGCGGAGTCTCGCTCTGTCCCCCGGACTGGAGTGCAGTGGCCGGATCTCAGCTCACTGCAAGCTCTGCCTCCCGGGTTTATGCCATTCTCCTGCCTCAGCCTCCTGAGTAGCTGGGACTACAGGCGCCCGCCACCTCGCCCGGCTAGTTTTTTTGTATTTTTAGTAGAGACGGGGTTTCACCGTGTTAGCCAGGATGGTCTCGATCTCCTGACCTTGTGATCCGCCCGTCTCGGCCTCCCAAAGTGCTGGGATTACAGGCTTGAGCCACCGCGCCCGGCCAGATACTAATTCATAATAGAGGAGAAAGAAATGCTATTGGGTCTATACTTTCTCCCAGCTTATTTGTAGTTTCCAGGAGGCAGAACCAGTGGAGGAAGCCAAACAGAGCCCAGTTATCCCTCCAATTTGAGGACACATAACTACTAGTCAAGCATCACCAAGACAGCTATGATCATTAGAAGAAATGGCTGCAAAATCAGTTTCAACTGACAAAGCCCCTTGAAATTTTATTTTAGTTTTGGTAAGACTGCATGCATGAAGGAACTTCAAACTGGGTACCTGAGATTTCTCAATAATGTTTCAAAATATGATGATGCAAGAAAAATGTTAAAAATGAATTATTAGGCTATTTATTTCATAATGTTGGGACAACAATTTTTTTCAGAGACAGATTTATTTCAAAATACAATCCTAATTATCAAAAAGTTTCCCATTTAACTTTTTACTTATGTATCACTCATATTTACCTAGACTATTTATATCAAATTAAATTTTAAACTGTATTTTTAGCCTCTTAAATATTTATAATGTAATTCTAAGACTATATAAATAGAAGCCTTATTTATTTCAGGTATTAAAATTGGGACAGCAAATATAACTGGAAAATATATAAAAGAGGTCTCTAAGAAGTCCATGAAAAATTTATATTATGAAAAAACTGTGCACAGATTTTAAATTTTTTGTACTAAAATAAACTTGTACTAACTTGCTATAACATGTCTGAACAGAATATAGTTTGAGGCACTAAAAAGGATAAAACATCAGTTCTAAGGGTCCCTATCGGAGCAATGTGAATTCTGCTAAAATTGAAGTGCAAACAAACATCAATTTCATGAAGTTTGGATGGAAGAAAGAGTAATACAGTTAGGCTTTGTGTCCCCACCCAAACCTCATCTCAAATTGTAATGTCCAGGAGTTAAGGAAAGACCTGGTGGGAGGTGATTGGATTATGGGGACAGTTGCAACCATGCTGTTCTTTAGATAGTGAGTGGGTTCTTGAAAGATCTGATGGTTTTATAAGTGTTTGGTAGTTCCTTTCTTGTTCATTTCTTCTGTCTCCTGCTGCCTTGTAATGAAGGTGACTGCTTCCACTTCAGCCATGATTGTAAGTTTCCTGAGGCCTCCCCAGCATACAGAACTGTGAGTCAATTAAACCTCTTTCCTTTATAAACTACCCAGTCTTGGGTATTTCTTTATAGCAGAGAGAGAACAGACTAAGATAGTACTGCAGAGAGTTGTGTTCTACTATAACAATAGCCAAAAATGTGGAAATGACTTTGGAACTGGGTAACAGGCAGAGGTTGAAACAGTTTGGAGGGCTCAGAAGAATCTAGGAAGAAGAAGATAGAAAAATTCGGAACTTCCCAGTGACTTGGTGAATGGTTTTGACCAAAATGCCAATAATTATGTGGACAATGAAGTCCAGGCTGGCATGGTCTCAGTTGGGGATGAGAAACTTCTTGGGAACTGGAGTATAGATCACTTTTGCTATACTTTAACAAAAAGATTGGCAGCATTTTGCCCCTGCTCTGGAGATCTGTGGAAATTTGGCCCTGAGTGAGATTACCTGAAATTGGAACATGCTTTTAAAAGGGAAGCAGAATATAAAAGTTTGGAAAATTTGCAACCTGATGATGCAATGAAAAAGAAAAACCTATTTTCTGAGGAGAAATTCAGGCCATCTGCAGAAATTTGCATAAGTGACAAGGAGTCAAATGTTAATCACCAAGAAAATGGGGGAAATGTCTCCAGGCATGTCAGAGATCTTCAAGGCAGCCTCTCCCATAACAGGCCCAGAGGCACAGGAGGAAAAAATCGTTGCATGGGCCATACCCAGGGCTTTGCTACTTTGTACGGTCTTAAGACTTGGTGCTTTAGGTCCCAGACATGACTAAAATGGTCCAAATTACAGCTCAGGCCATTGCTTCAAAGGGTGCAAACCCCAAACCTTGCTAGCTTCCAACTGATGTTGGGACTATAGATGCACAGAAGTCAAGAATTGAGGTTTGGGAACATCCATCTAGATTTCTGAAAATGTATGGAAATGCCTTATGTCTAGGCAGAAGTTTGCTGCAGGGGTAAAGCCCTATGGAAAGTCTCTGCTAGGGCAGGGCAGAAGAGAAATCTGGAGTTAGAGCCCTCACTTAGAGTTCCTACTGGGGCACTGCCTGATGAAGCTGTGAGAAGAGCGCCATCATTCTCCACACCCCAGAATGAAAGATCCACCAACAGCTTGCACCATGCAGCTGGGAAAGTTGCGGACACTAAATGTCACCCCATGAAAGCAGCCATGAGGTAGGCTGTGCACTGCAAAGCCACAGGGGTGGAGCTGACCAACACCATGGGAGTCCACCTCTGGCATCAGTGTCCCTTGATTTTAAGACATTGGGCAAACAGATTATTTAGGAGCTTTAAGATTTAATGACTACCCCACTGGATTTTGAACTCACATGGGGCCTGTAACCACATTTATTTTGGTCAATTTATCCCATTTGGAATGGGAACATCTACCCAATCTCTGTACCCACATTGTATCTAGGAAGTAACTATCTTGCTTTTTACTTTCCAAGTTCTCAGTTGGAAGGGATTTGCCTTGTCTCAGATAAGACTTTGGATGGTGGACTTTTGATTTAATGCTGAAATGAGTTAAGACTTAAAGGACTTTGATAAGACATAATTGGTTTTGAAATGTGAAAATACTTGAGATTTGGAATGGACTAGGGTCAGAATGATATGGTTAGGGTTTATGTCCCCAGCTAAATCTCTTTTGAACTGTAATCCTCAAATGTTCAGTAGGTAGGAACGGGTGGGAGGTGTTTGGATGATGGAGGTGGTTCTCCCCATACTGTTCTCATGATAGTGAGTAAGTTTTCACAAGATTTGATAGTTTTAAAAGTGTTTTGTAGTTCTTGTCTTGTTCACTTCTCTCTCCTGCTACCTTGTGAAGAAGGCGTTTCCTTCCCCTTCCACCATGATTGTACATTTCCTGACATCTCCCAGCCATGTGGATCTGTGAGCCAATTAAACCTCTTTCTTTTATAAATTACCCAGTCTTGCATATTTCTTTATAGCAGTGTGAAAACAGACTAATAAAATGATAACTCATTGATGCTTCACATAAAGTTTATTAAAACAATGCCCACAGGAATTCAGCAGTTTACAAATGGATAACTCATTTTAAGAAGGAACAAGACAATGTTGAAGATGAAGTTTTCAGGGGCAGAATATCCACATCAATTTTCAAGAAAAAATTCATTGTCTTTGTACTCTAATTGAAGTGGACCGAAGATGAACAGTGGAAACATTAGCCAACACCATTGACATTTTCATTGGTTTAGCTTACACAATTCTCACTGAGAAATTAAAGTTGAGCAAATTTTCTGCTCAATGGGTGCCAAAACTGTTGCAGCCAGATCACATACAAACAGGAGCAAAGCTTTCAATGGACATTTTAAACAAGTAGGATCAGGATGCTGAAGTATTTCTTCCAAGAGTTGTAACATGAGATGAAACATAGCTCTACCAGTATGATCCTGAAGACAAACCATGATTAAAGCATTGGCTACCAAAGGGTGGAAGTTTCTCAGTCAAGAAAAAAGCAGTCTGGTCAAGAACAAAAGTTATGTCAGTTTTTTGGGATGCTCAAGGTATTTTACTTGTTTACTTTCTGGAGGGCCAAAGAACAACGTTTACTTATCATTGAGAGTGTTTTGAGAAACTTAGCTGAATCTTTAGTGGAAAAACATATGGGAATACTTCACCAGAGAGTCCTTCTCCATGAAAATGCTCTTGCTTATTTCTCTCATTAAACAAGGGCAATTTTGAGAGAGTTTCAATGGGAAATCCTAGGTATTCAACTTATAGTCCTGACTTGACTCTTTCTACTTTTTTTTTTTTTTTTTTTTGGTTTCTCAATCTGAAATATCTTTAAGGCACACTATTTTTTCTTCAGTTAATGCGAACAACAACAACAACAACTGAATTGATATGATTGAATTCCCAAGACGCTAATTTTTTAAAGGATGGACTAAGTGACTGGTATCATTGCTTACAGAGGTTCCTTGAACTTGATGGTGCTCATGTTGAAAAATGAAATTTACATTTTTCATTTTCTTTTAATTCCACTTTTTCCGCAAACTTTCTGAAGATGTATGGAAATGCCTAATATCTAGGCAGAAGTTTGCTGCAGTGGTGGAGCCCCACAGAGAGCCTCTGCTAGGGCAGGGCAGAAGGGAAATGTGGAGTTGGACCCCGCACATAGAGTTCCTACTGGGGCACTGTCTGGTGGAGCTGTGAGAAGAGGTTCATCATTCTCCACACCACAGAATGGAAGATCCTGTGTCCATTGAAAGCTCTGCTCCACAAACTTTTAAAAGTCCTCTTGTACAGTTTGGATTGACTAAATTTTTGTTTTGTGAATACATTGTCTTTAGAATCCCTTTAAATGAGGGGAAAGGTGGATTTTGTAATACTTTATGATATGATTTAGATTATTAAAATGTTGACTTATGTACAACATTTCAAGATAATATTTAGCTTAAAATATCTTGAATGTAAAATAATTGTAAAATCAATTTTAGATTTTTTATGAATTTAATATAATCTTTTATAAACATCTTTTATTGGAGGTATTGTTAAAAATATATTCACAAATTGATTTATATCATCCTTCAAATTCCCCTAAAATGTAAATAAGAGTCATTTTGAAGATACAAAACTTTACTCAGTTAAAAGATGCAAAACTTTACTTAGATAGACAATTTGTTACATACATTCAACAATTGATTTTTTCAATTTGGGTTTCCATTTTAGTGTCACATTTTAACTTTGCTGACAGTGCACTTTCTTATACTCCTGATTATTTTTCCATTCCAGCATGGTCAACAGTATCATTTTCATGAGATTTTGGTGAAGGATCTACATCTATAACTAGAAAGTCACAGAAATTAGAACCAAAGAACTAACAATCAAAACTCAGATTTCCTATGAATAAACTCTATAACTGTAAGAAATTTCATGAACCAAATTAAGAAAATTATTGGTTTGGTTTGAATAATTTCATTAACCAAATTAAATAAATTATTCAAACTCTCTGTGAGACAGTTTTCTCATTTGTAAACTATGCATAATAATAGTGTTAAGATCATAAGGTGCTGATGAAGAGTAAATGGCTTGTATAAAATGTTTAGAAAAGTCTCTGGCCAGATAAGTTTAATAAAAATGTTTTGTATTTTTACTTTAAAGTATATTTAATCACTATAATCAAATAATACATAATTTAACATCTATTTGTTGCATTCCTGGGTGTTTGCTAAGGACAAAGAATGAGTAAGACCTTTGTTCCCCCCATCATTACAAAGCTAATACTAAAACATTCTTATTTTAATATCTCTCATAAGATTTGTAAAAACTGACACGTTTGTATTACTCTCTTTTTGTACCAGATCCAAATGGCAACATTGAGCATATTAGTATTCTAGGGCTGTCACAGTAAATAACCACAAACTGGGTGGCATAAAGAAGGAGAAATATATTGTCTCACAATTTTGGAGGCTAGAAGTCCAAAATCAAAGTGTTGACAGAACCATGCTACCTCTGAAACCCATAGGGAAATTGTTACTTTCCTCTTTCTAGCTTCTGATGGTTTTCTGGCAATCTTTCATTTTTTTTTTTTTTTTTTTTTTTTTTTTTCCCCGACAGAGTCTCTCTCTCTGTCGCTCAGGCTGGAGTTCAATTGTGTGATCTTGGCTCACTGCAACATCTGCCTCCTGGGTTCAAGCTATTTTCCTGCCTCAGCCTCCTGAGTAGCTAGCTGAGGTTACAGACGCCCATTACCATGCCTGGCTAATTTTTGTATTTTAGTAGAGACAGGGGTTCGCCATGTTGGTCGGGCTGGTCTCAAACTCCTGACCTCAAACGATCCACCCACCTTGGCCTCCCAAAGGGCTGGGATTATAGGCATGAGCCACCGCATCTGGCCTTTTGGACGTTTCTTGGCTTGTAGATGCAGCACTCCAATTATTCATCTTCATATAGTATTCTTTTTGTGTTTCTTTACATCTCCTTTCCTCTATGTGTGTCTCTGTCCAAATTTTCCCTTTTTATAAGGAAACCAGTCACACTGGATTGGCATCCCCGCTAATGAACTTATCTTAACTTGTGCATACATTGTATGCAGTATCTTATTCTATGCAAAGGTTAGCATAATTCATATCACTGGCAAAAGCCTCCACTTATCTTTCCAACTGTGAGACAGCAAAAGTTTTCTCATGATGCTCTTTACCACCAACTCTATCTGATATTGGGTTATCACTTTTTAAGAGACATGACCAAATAGTTCTGCAGATTCATTTCCTTCTCCTTTTTAGTAACAGAGAGTTGTTTCAATTGAACTGTGTATGCCTGTGGAAAGGTAAGACTGTCACATCATCATTCCTTGTAGCAAAGTTCTTCCTAGAGACCTTGTATGCACACCTTGTCCCTCACACTCTGTATGCACGCTCTTTAGCATACTTCCTGGGCCCAGGAATTCTTGTTAATTTAGCAAACTAGGTGTTCACTAACACATTTTATGCTAATCTTTTATTCTATAAATGTCTGCAGAAGTGTGGAGCAGTGTTTACTCTCTCTTAGAACATTGACCTTGGCCCATACAGAGCATATGATGTTCATGTATAGTAGTCATGAAAAAAAATCAACTTATCAACATAGACACTTAAAAACTACATGACATAAAATAGTAATAGAAACACATTAATAATAGAAAATAGATTTTAATTAACATTTTAACTCATGACAGTTAAATAGGCAACGTAAAATATATTGGAATATAGAATATTTTTAAAATAATGATTGATGAAAGTATAGAAAAAATCATTTTATTTCAATAGAAAATACATGCATAAATTAACAACAACACAGAAAGTAATGAAAAAGCAACATCTGCTTATAAATTTGTTAACACAACAGAAAACAAAACAAAACAGAAAACTTTCTCCTAAATCATGGGTAAAGAATATATTATATCTAAAATTTCTGAATGCCTAGAATATATTATACCAAAGTGAAATACTCTGTATCAGAAACTATGAAATGTCAACAAAGTAATGACCTATGAAATATTCATTTTTTAACTCCTAGGTTTTATAAGTTAATAGATATCAATGAAATTGTAATGGTTATGCAGTCAACTCAGTTACAAAAACAACAAAATTAACAAAAAAGTCAAAAGGAAGGCATTAATAGTGTTTAAGTTATACACTAACACAAAATTATGACTCTAAATTTCATATAGTAAACTAAGTTTCAAAAGTAAACACACAAACAAAAACAAACCCTAAAATGATTGAGGAGAGACTCATTCTACTGGATTTAAAAACATGTAAGAAATGTAGAATTCTATTAATATATTACAGAGACATGAATAGACAATGAGATCAACAGACTAAATAGAAAGTAGAGATGATGTGAACTTATTTATATAGGACTTTAGTATACAGATTATCTGCCACTAAACTGACTTTTTAAGAAAATTTAAAAATAATTATATTTCTAGAAATTGAGAGAAGAGAAAGAAAGGAATCAGTTAGTCAGATACTTAGGACAAGGTCTCCAGTAGAAGTCTTTTTAACAAAAGAGCAGCCTGGAAGAAATCAAGCTGCAAGCACTGATAATGAAGCAAGGTCCAACGACTTTGATTCTTGTCCAACCAGCAAGCTCCACCTATACACAGTAGGCTCCAGTGAGCACATTCCTCTCCTTTTTGTGTGCACTCAGATAAGGGAACTTGCACAGGGTTCTTGCCTAAGACAGGTCTGCAGCTGGATAGATAAATTACACAAAACCAGGCATGTCCGGAGTGGAAAATTCCAGCATCTGATGCATGCGCAGTAAGGGAGGTAAAACAATATGGAGTAACTCAGGCTAAGAGCCTGCATACATGCTAGAGGGATGGGATGGAGTTAACAGTAATTTGCACCTTATGAAAATAAAATGTTTTTCGTGCCTTATGCAAATGAAAAACCCCACCCATTAGCTTGTTTATAAAAACTTTTGCATTCAACTGCGTGATGGCAACTCTCTCAGTCCCCCTCTCCACTGTAGAGACCTTTCATCTTTCACTTATTAAACTTTCACTCTAACCTCACCCTTGGTGGCCACGCTCCTTAATTTTCTTGGTTGTGAGACAAAGAACTCTGGGTAATACCTCAGATAAGGAGACTGCTGCTTCAGTGACCCTAGACTGCTTCCAAGTAAACATAATATTTTCTATTTTTACCAGATATAATGTCTCTCAATATAAATGATACATTCAGTATTTTAAATCTGTACAGTCACTTAAAAATACTAGCATAAAGAGAGAAAACTAGGGGTTTTAAACATTTGTGGTTGCGTATTATTAACACTACTACTGCCACTGATGTCATTTAACATGTGCTCGATGATTGGTTATCATATCTGTATAATAGAATAATTGTGGAAATGGTAAGCACATATTTTTGTCTTTTTCTTGTAATTTCTCTATTATAATGAAATTGTAGGACTTTATTATGTATGTGCCATATCAAATCAATAGCAGAAAGTAAATTAGACTATAAGTGGTATTAGGATAAATAAGTAGCAATCTAGGGAAATTTGAATTCACCAAGATTAATTTCATATACATTACTAAATTTAGTTTTTGTGTGTGTGTGTGTATGTATGTATGTGTGCATTCACCATCATTTTCTCTGTTGAGGATAATTATTTAGCAGAAAGAGAGGAGGAAGTTTGTTCACTGTCTACCTTTTGTGCTATTTAATTTATGTAATTTGTTATTTATTTATATGTCAAGATATATTGATTTAAATTATAAATAAGTAAAATATATGAAAAAGGTAATTAAGATATTGAGAGGCATAAACCCCTTCAATGTATTCATACATAAATACAAATAATACCTAACTTACAGATTTACTGTTATATTAAATTAGATTCTACATTACCATTACTAGTACATGAAATACAGTAAGTGCTCAAAATGAATAGAACTTGTTACCAAAACAATATCACAGTATCTTCAGTACTAAATAGAACAAATTTTCTTTCTTCTTATTAAAAGAAAATGGAAGTCAATCTAGTTTTCCAGATTCAATGAGTTATCATTTGCCAAACATGATTCAGAAAGATGGGGATAAATCGTAAGTTAGAGTGAGGAAATGAAAATCTATCACAACAATTTCAATGGTAGAAATTTGTATGCCATTAAAAATTAATCCTTCAAATTTTTATGAAAATAATAAACTAAAAGTGTTAATATATTTTTCATGATCAGTGAGATAATTAATCGGTTATCAATGTATTAATAAATAAGTATTGGTCAGTACAAAATAATTTCATCAACAAACAGAATATCGATACACAAATATCAAGTGACAATTTTTGTTCTATTTTTCATTCTCTCACAAATGTTACAATCTGATTTTTATCCTTAATTACTAAGTGTTTCAGATATTACACATCTTAAAAAATATTAGCAAAACCACAAGTCTTTAGAGACTGCTATGTAGCTAAAAGTTTTTTCCTCAATATGTGGTTATAGTGTGAAATGTAACTGTGAAAATGACATTGTGGGCTGCTATATTTATCCTCTCAAAGACTTCAGCAGCACATCAAGTTTACTCAGTTTATGATTATTTTTATTACTTGATGCTGCAGGCACAAACTGAGAGAAAAATGTACTAGCTGCTTTCTGAGTTTTACATCATTGCCCATAATAGAAACTCAGCACTTGAATCTAACAAATAAATTGATTGAGTACTCAGGGAGATACTATGCCGAGTACATTGGCAAAACTTCATTGATACCTCAGTCCTAAATAGAACTTTATTTTATTGCTATGTTTAGTCTTATATCTGACAATAATGTAAGGCAGAAGAAAAAAATGTTTTCAAAATATTCCCCAAGAAATATATTTAAACTAGAGAATCAAATTTTTACCTATTATTAAAGGGGACATTTTAATTGTCTATCATTCTTTTTAAAACTACAAAAGTTGTAGCTATTTTAAAAGGTTTTTTTGGCCGGGCGCGGTGGCTCAAGCCTGTAATCCCAGCACTTTGGGAGGCCGAGACGGGCGGATCACGAGGTCAGGAGATCGAGACCATCCTGGCTAACACAGTGAAACGCCATCTCTATTAAAAAATACAAAAAACTAGCCGGGCGTGGTGGCGGGCGCCTGTAGTCACAGCTACTCGGGAGGCTGAGGCAGGAGAATGGCGTAAACCCGGGAGGCGGAGCTTACAGTGAGCTGAGATCCGCCCACTGCACTCCAGCCTGGGCGACAGAGCGAGACTCCGTCTCAAAAAA
>NC_045455.1:51142513-51172323 GCF_002776525.5 Piliocolobus tephrosceles
TTTTTTTTTTTTTTTTTTACCAGTTTGTTTGTTGTTGTTGTTGTTGTTGTTATTGGTGGTGGTGGTAGAATAAATGGCAATTGAGGGATAGAGAAGCATCATACAAAAGAAAATTGGTCTGTGTATGAATGTCCATACTTGTAAAATCAGAAGACTATCTTAGGCACTGATTTATTAACTGAGGAGCATTAATATATGTCAAAATTTTTTAAACTATAAAGTGTTGTAGAAATTTAATTAACATTCTTGTATTTTTAAAGTATAACAGTCAAGAAAGACTGGATTTTCATATGGTAGCAAACAATTGTATATCTCAGTGACATAAAATAGCCAACATCTATTTTCAATCCTTTACTTCCAAGAGGGGTCTGTTGATCATATCTCACAAAGCCCCAAATTGATGGAGCCATTATCATATGTAAACACATAAACAGATATGTAAACATAAAACATATAAAATGTTTATCTGTCCTGTATCAAAAAGAGAATCTATTGCACTGACAATTAAATATCTAGACCAGCACATATATGTGTTGCCTTTTGCTGTAAGCATTTATTGGCTAGCATTAGGAAGCCTACTAGCCAACATAAACCAGAGAAAGCAAATTTATCATACACCAGCGAGTGGGAAAACGGAAAACAATTGTCAGAAGCAATATCCATTATCACAGAAAATAAATCTTGAAAAATGGAGTAAAATGAGCAGTAAGAGGATCCATTTCACAACATGAGATTAACAATATTTAAGTCTGACATTTCTAAATATTAGCAAGCATGTGGAGCAAAGGGTATTCTTATATACCAGTGGTGGAGTGTAAACTGATGCATGGCATTAGGGAAAAATTTTAGAAAAACCTAAGAAAGTTAAAGATCTAGAAGCCCTAAATCCTAATTCAGCAACAAGTTCTACTTTTTTAAAAAACAAAAAAGATTGTTCAAGCACAGAAATAATTATTGAAACTTGCATGTAACAGTGAAATATCAAAAACAACCTACATGTCTAAAAGTTCATCAGAGAATTCATAAATACAAATTATGATAAACAAAAATATTCACATACATAAAAATGAGTAAAATAAAACTGCATTCAGCTATATAAGTGAATATTCAAAATTACAAATATGAAACTTTAAAAAGGAGATTAGAGAATGATATGCTATTACATAAAGAATTTAAAAAGCAAAACACAATTATGTATAATTTATAACAGATAAATACCTAACATGTCATAGATACTTGTTATAACACATTTGTTATTTGTAATTATATATTTAAATTATGTATAAATATTTATACCTATAATTTATTGTTTCCCATTTATTTATAGTTACTATTTACTAAATTTATTTTTTGATGTACTTAGATTTATTATACTTATTTTTAGTTAATTAAGTGTCTTTATATTAAAATATGTTGGGAGTGGGAGGAAATTCTGATAATTATAAAAATACAATTAAAGTAAAATCAAAAATTCTAGGCATGGAATGTGGTCAAAAATTAACCTTTATTGGATGATCATTGTACCCAAACCCATCAATTCTGCACTGTTACATGTAAAGAGCAAAAACAATTTTTAAAAGAATTCTTAAAAGTCTTGACTATTTTTCCCAAAGGTTGAATTTTATTTTAAGTAAGTGCAGAACTCTTCTATGCAGTGAGAAATAATAAATCTACCCCCTATGCCTGCACCATTCAAAATCAGGATAATGTAAATTAAAGGCAAATGTAGGTCTTTATACATTTTTAGAACAAGAATTTCAACCATTTTTAAGACACCATCAATGCTTATCTTAAAATATTCTTCTCAGCCTTGAGTCAGTACTGGGCTGACTCCCATGGTCTCTGAAAAATGAATCATTAAATAATACAAAATTTTGTGAGTCAGTAGCTAAAATACTTTTATTCAGTCATGGCTGGGATATTTATACTAAAGAAACAATACCATTCAAGACTTAACATTTGTTTAAATATTTTTTTTTATTTAAACCAATTTGGTTTATCTGTGCAAACACTAGTTATAACATGTCCAAAATTCTTTGCATAGTTTTAAAAACTTTTATCAGTACATGGATTTATTTACAAATATAAATACACTTCCTTTGTCTATTGGAAGTTCATTTTAAATAATCTAGGTTAATAGAATTAAAGTTAAATACTTGCAAGTAAGAGTTATTATTATCTATATTTATTGTTTAATAATGGTATAATGATTCCCTCTGCATTATATAATACACAGGAGGTTAAATACTAAACTTAATGTAACTTAATTAAGGAATGTTTATAAAATGCCTTCAGCTCTTTGGGAACTAATTCCTATTTTTAACATGGTTTTGAACATTTTATATTTTATACTTTTATATTTTATATTTATACACATTTTTACAAATGTACTGTGTGTAGAAATAGGGGTTTCTATTACTTGTGAATCAGTTAATAACATACATTTTGATAGACAACACAGAATCAATGGATGCATTCATAAAGAAAAAAAGTAAAAATAATTTGTGTATGTGATGAATGTTTTTTGGTTATACTCTAAGCAAATGGGTTCTGAAAATGTATAGGAAATTTGGAAATTAAGGTAAACATAAGCAGTCTGGAAAAAAAAATTAATAAAGTTCAAAATACGGAAATTAGAGAATGTATAAAATGTATTTTGAAAACATTAAAGAATTGTTACATGTTTTATTACTTTTTTGTAGTGGCATGATAATATGAAGATAAGCTGATGATATTATGGCAATGTCTATTGTTAGATATAGGAATATATCATTATATTTAGAAAATATTACTAGATATAGAGAAATAATTACTAGAAAGATAACATGTTTCTCTCTATTGTTTATTCTTAATCAAATATATTACGTATTCTCTGAAGAAAATAAATATAGTTTTATTAGCCTTTTTATAGATTATTTGCATGTTAAAGTATCTATATATCTCTATAATGATGAATAAATTTTAAAAAAATGTGATTTATAAATAAAATAGAAATAAATGCCCAGTTAAGAATCAACAGGAGTTTGCTAAGAACAACTTCTGGAAACTAAACATAGTATTGAAGGTTTACTGGAACGTATCAGAACAATACCACAGACTTAACGTATCCTGTTTTTAACAAAAATGGTTTGTGAAAATTTTAGTATTCATAATGTTGATTTGGCAAAAAAATCCATAAAATGTTTAACACAAGGTATAACAATGGGTCCTAGGAAGTTAAAAACAACACACTTTCTTAAAAATATCATATTCAGAGATTGGTGACTATATTCAGAGATCACTGAATATAAAGAGAAATCAATCAAGCAGAATAGTTCCCAAGCAGAATTGTAGTCCTCATCTCTATCCTTTCAACCCTTAAAAATTAATGATCTTTACCTAAAAATAATATGAGCCATCTATGGCAAACCAACAGTCAACATCATACTGAAGAGGCAAAAGCTAGAAGCATGCCCCTTGAGAACCTAACAAGGCAAGGATGCCCACTCTCCCCACTCCTATTCAGCATAGTACTGAAAGTCCTAGCCAGAGCCATTAGTCAAGAAAAATAAATAAAAGTCATCCAAATAGAAAGAGGAGAAGTCAAACTGTTTACAGGCTAATGACTTTATGTTTAGAAAACCCCATGGTTTCTGTCCAGAAGCTCCTAGATCTGATAAACAATTTGAGCAAAGTTTCAGGATGCAAAGTCAATGTATGACAATCATTAGCATTTCTGTACACCAACAATGTCCAAGCTGAGTGTTGGATGAAGAATGCAATCAAAATCATGATAGTCCCAATAAAAGAAAATAAAAGAAAAGAAAATACTTAAGAATACAGATAACCAGGGGCTTGAAAGATCTCTATAACTAGAATTACAAAGCACTGCTCAGATAAATCAATTTGACACAAACAAATGAGAAAACATTCCATGATCATGGATAGGAAGAATCAGTATTTTCAAAATGGCCATGCTACCCACATTGATTTACAGATCAATGATCTTCCTATCAAGCTACCCAAGACATTCTTCACAGAAATAGAAAAAGCTGCTCTAAAATTCATATGAACCCAAAAAAGTACCTGAAGAGTGAACATAATCCTAAGCAAAGAGAACAACTTGGAGGCATCATATTATCCAACTTCAACCTACAGTACAAGGTTACAATAACCAGAATAACATGGTACTGGTAAAAAATAACAACAACAAAACAGACACATAGACTAATGGAACACAATAGAAAGCCAAGAAATAAAGTGGCACACCTACAATCATCTAATCTTTGACAAAGCTGACAAAAACAAGCAATGGGGAAAACACCCCTTATTCAATAAGTGGTGCTGGGATAACTCGGTAGACATACACAGAAGATTGAAACTGGACCCCTTTATTACACAATATACACAAATAAACTCAAGATGGATTAAAGATTTAAATGTAAAACCTAAAACTAAAAAAAAACTCTTGAAGAAAACCTACAAAGCACCATTGTGGACATAGGCTCTGGCAAATATTTCATGATGAGATTTCAAAAGTAATTTCAACAAAAATAAAAATTGACAAATTTGACCTAGTTAAACTAAGTCACTTCTTCTGAGGAGAATAAACAGACAACCCACAGAATGAGAGAAAATATTTGCAAGCTATACATGTGAGCAAGGTCTAATATCGAGAATGTACAAGGAACTTAAATTAACAGGCAAAACATGAGCAATTCCATTAAAACTAGGAAAATAACATGAACAGACACTTTTCAAAAGAAAACATACATGAGGTCAACAAGCATATGAAAAAGTGTTTAGCATCACCAATAATTAAAGAACTGCAAATCTAAACCCCAATGAGGTACCATCTCACACCAGACAGCATGGCTGTTATTAAAAAGTCAAAAAATAACAGATGCTGGTGAGGTTGCAGAGAAAATGGAATGTGTATACACTGTTGGTGGAAATGTAAATTAGTTCAGTCAATGTGGAAAGCAATTTGGCAATTTCTCAAAGACCATAAAACAGAACTACCCTTCCACCAGTAACCCCATTATTGAGTATATGCCCAAACACATATAACTCATTCTAACATAAAAATATGTGCACATGTGTGTTTGTCATAACTTTATTCACAATAGCAAATACATGGAATAAATCTAAGTGCCCAATCAAAAGTAGACTGGATAAAAAAAAGTGGTAGGTATACACCATGCAATGCTATCCAGCCATAAAGAAGAATGAGATGTTATGTTCTTTTCAACAATATGGATTGATCTGGAAGCCATTATCCTGACTGAAGTAATGCAAGGACAGAAAATCAAATACTGTATATTCTCACTTATAAGTACCACTGAAAATATACACTAGAGCACACTTGAAGGTGGAGGATGGGAGGAGGGTGCGGACTGAAAAACTGCCTGTTGGGTACAATGGTTATTATTTGGGTGACAAAATAATCTGTACACCAAATCCTCATGACATGAAATTTACCTATATAACAAGCCTGCACATGTAACCATGAAATCAATTTAATTTTTTTAAATTAATGATTCTATGATGAGTTTGGATAAAATAATGATTAAATTTGTTTACTAGATATGCAATAAATCAAATATAATATGACTAAAATGTTGAAACAGATAATAAAAATAATATATGTTTCTTATTATATTGAGATAAGGATCATAGTTACAGGAAAATGTAATTATTATATTTGGATCTCATCACCACACACCTACACACACACACACACACACTCAAAACTAACACAAACAAAACTGCTGAATGAAATATAACTTTAAAGGGATTTTGAATGGTATAGGTTTAAAATAAATTATAATGCCTTCTGATTTTCAATGAAGCTAAAACTTGAATTCTTATACTATGATACCACAAGGGCATAAATCTGCAAGGCAGCCTCATACTCATCATTAATCCCATCCAACACCATTGAATAATACTAAATGACTAAGTACACAATTTAAAAAGGCAAACTTTAACATTGCAGCATCTCTGGAATGATCTGCACCCATAAGATGCAGCTCCTAAAAAATTCCTTTGATCGATGTGGAGAACCATGAAAATTGTGCTAACTTTGGATATGGTACCACTTAGATTTAAGAAATCTCTAAATCTGAAACATAGTTTTTATACTTTCTCTTTTTAGTGATGAAGTTAAGAAAATTAAGCAACTAATTTCCATTCTCCAGACACCTGGGTCCCACTACTCCCTATATTACAGTTTTATTTTCAATAAGCCATTTCAGCATATCAGGTATGGTGCTTAAGAAAAACTAAAATAAAGCCGGGTGCGGCGGCTCACACCTGTAATCCCAGCACTTTGTGGGGCTGAGGAGGGCAGATCACCTGAGGTTGGGAGTTCAAAACCAGCTTGACCAACATGGAGAAATCTACTTCTACTAAAAGTACAAAATTAGTCAGGCATAGTGGCACATGGCTGTAATCCCAGCCACTCAGGAAGCTGAGGCAAGAGAATCATTTGAACCTGGGAGGCTGAGGTTGCGGTGAGCTGAGATCGCACCACTGCACTCCAGCCTGGGCGCCAAGAGGGAAACTCTGTCAGAAAGAAAGAAAGAAAAAGGAAGGAAGGAAGGAAGGAGGGAGGGAGGGAGGGAGGGAGGGAAGGAAGGAAGGAAGGAAGGAAGGAAGGAAGGAAGGAAGGAAGGAAGGAAGGAAGGAAGGAAGGAAGGAAGGAAAATTTAAAAACTAAAATAAGAAGTTCCTTAGTCATCTTCTTGCAAGTAAATTCTAAACTAAAACATGTTTACAAAATTGTCTGATGGAGTCAACATTGCCTCCAGCATCACCAGGAAGATGAGGATTAGTTATAAAAATTCTCCTCCATCTTCACTACATTTGATACATAAAAGTCTGTATGATATGCTAGACTGCAGATTTTAAAAGACCATCAAGCATTCTGAGCAAAGCCAAAAACGTTATGAAGAAAATAAAAGAATGAGTAACTATCAGAATAAGAATGTGTGGAGATCTGACTAAGTAATACCTCTATTTTATTATATAAGGAAATGTAAATATATGTGGAAGAGTGCTAAAGTCAGGTTTAAACCGTAGGAATAGGATTTCCAAGAAGGTGTATTTTGGCACAGTTGCAAGTTCATGACAATCAAGTAGGTTGCCTTGGAATAAATGAAGGAAAGAAAGTTCTCTGCCAATCTGCAATCACACTCCTCACTCCTACTGAACTGGCGCATATACTCACAGATATTGTTAGATTTTAGGTTACTGAGTGACATGGATTTGTAGGTGAGAATCATTAGCGTCAAAAGAGTATGTACAAGGAAATGTTTTCCTTCTGTTTTCTTTTAACACATTCCTGAAATTGTTAAATTGAGTAAAGGCATTTTGCAACATGGAAGACAGCATGGCCATCATCACCCTTCCTTTTTACCGGTATACTTAAACATTCTCATGTTTTTATCTTCTGTTGTCCCACAGTATACTAGTGTTTGAATGTGGATTACTGGGGAAAATCAGATACCCCCACATAAATCCCCACTATACCTTACCACCACCACCACTATACACAAATACACACACACACACACACACACGATTCCAGTCTTGGCTATATGTTTCACACCCATTCAGTAAGGAATTTTGCCTTTTAATTTTAAACAAAACCCTAGTTAAGAGAAAATTATTCAGTTTTCATTTTGCATTTTTCCTAGGGGGGTATATAAACTTTGACTTTTGGGAGAGCATTGACTCTGATCTAGCATAGGATCAAAACTCTACTCTGAGGTATTCTTATTTTGAGATAGCCATATATTCCTTTGAGAAATCACTACTCCCCAAACATACTCAGAAGAAAGAAGCAGCACAAACTCAATTTTTAATAAAATGAAGACACATGCAATTCTAATCTATGATAAAGTAAAATTGGAAAGCAGGATAAACATGAAAAGTTATTTATCAGTTACATCAGGAAAAGAAAGCTGATTTCCTCGTCAAATCCATGAAAGAGTCAGAAAGTAGAGGCACATGTGGAAGAATGCTGGATTAAAGAAACCAAAGTCTAAAAACCAGGACCTGACTGAATGTCAGTATCATGAGCCTGACTGATCACTAAACACCAAAACTAAACCGTTCTCAGAAACTGGAAGGGGTGTTCTATAGAGACACAGAGCCAAAGACTGAAGACACAGGGACCCAAAGCATAACAAAAAGCCTTCAGGAGGAATCAGAACTGAACTGGGGAATATAAATAACTTAAGACAGGACTTTTGCACTAACAAACAGTGGCACATAGGGCCATTTTTTTTTTTCCAAAAGTTTATGGGACTCAAAATGATATTACTCCCAAATTTAAAGTTACTGCTAATAAATGATGCAATGTAATGACAGCATGAGAGTAACAGTGTGCATCACAGACAGGTGTTCGCTACAGAGAGAGACAGATTTTCTCTCTCTGTGTGGGTCATTCAGGATATGGTTTCTATTTCATATCAGGGATCACCAGCACATGAACAGAACAATTTCCAGCAAAAATGCAAAGGTGGAGTCTTGTCTGTTTTATTTATTTATTTATTTATTTATTTATTTATTTATTTATTGAGACGGAGGCTCACTCTGTCACCAGGCTGGAGTTCACTGGCACAATCTCGGCTCACTGCAACCTCCGCCTCCAGGTTCAAGTGATTCCCCTGCCTCAGTCTCCTGAGTAGCTGGGACGACAGTCGTGTGCCACTAAATCCAGGTAATTTTTTGTATTTTCAGTAGAGATGGAGTTTCACCATGTTGGCCAGGATGGTCTCGATCTCTTGATCTCGTGATCCACCTGCCTTGGCCTCCCAAAGTGCTGGGATTACAGGCATGAGCCACTGCACCCAGCTGTCTGTGGTTTCTTATACCCAGCTGTTCAGGTAGGCAGACTTTTAAAGTATAATCCACCCTAAAGGCATAGCCCCTTTCCAATCTTGGCAAGACCAGTTGCAAATCACTAATATTACTATTATCAATAAACAGTTTTGAGAAACTGTTAACAACTTGTTAGGAAACTTGCCTCTGACCCATGATTTGAAAGCAACCCTGATAATCAGTATGTTTTATGCCTCGACCAGCAGTCAGGGCCTTCCATGTATATGTATTATTACGGTAAGGCAGCTCAGACCAATTCCAGATCCGCTGCCTTTAATGCTGATGGCACAACTCCCAACTCTTTCTACCTTCTATCACGAATCCAAATTTCTGACAACCAATTAACATATTCTGAACAAGAAATTAGAGAATCCTTCTCTGAAGTTACTGATTACCTGCACATGCTGATATTTTGAGCAATTAAAATGCTCACTAGCCACCTAATTGTAACACAGTGAAGTCCACAATGCACACAGATGTTCCAATCAACACTTTCATGTCTCGCTTTTAAAGAAGCATGTTAGTACCATAATTACAGAACACCTCTAGTGTCAAAGATGAATAGGAACTGAAAATCATAACCTCGGAGGTAGGAAAATATATCTACAACATAGAGTGACTAAAAGAGAAGGAAAAATAATAGAACATTCAACATCTTGAATAATAAATGTTTGTTACATAAAATAAATAGACAAACAAAAATGTAAAAAGGTAAAGTTAAATAAATCTCCCAAAAGTTAGAAGAGAAAGATAATGACAATAGGTGAAAATGATAATAAGAAAAACAAACCAGGCGGTTCAACATTCAACTAAGACAAGTTCTTTGTGGGAGGAAGAAGAGAAAGGGGTTTAACAAGGACATTTTCAAAGAGATAATAAAAGAAAACTTACCATAACTGAATGAAATAAGTATTCCGACCAAAAAGGCATAACTATTGCCCAGTTAAGTTAATGAAATAGATTCCTATGAGGGTGCATCAGTGTCAAATTTCAGAGGAAGAACAGGGAAAGAAGTATGAAAACTCCTTATAATGAGCAACACATCAAAATCAGGTCACACTGAAGCAGAATTTGAAATAATTTTTTTTCCAGTTTCTGAATGTCAATATTGGAAGCTAGAATTCAGCAGTGTAATTTCTTCATGTTATGAAGTAAAATATTTTATAATGTAGATTCGATAGCCAGACAAATTATTCATCAAGTGTTAGGGTTCAAAACATCAAAAAAAATATTCTCAGATCAGGCTCAACAAATTTACCTGACCTAGATCTTTTTCAGCATATCACACTTCTCTCTCTCCCTATACATAATATGGGGGGAGAGAGCATATATACACACATACATATAAATATATATGTATACATTATATATACACACATACATATAAATATATGTATATAGTATATATACACACATGAATAAATATATATATATTTATATACACACATATGAATATATGCATGTATTATATACACACATATATATGGGGAGAGTATGTATATATGTATATACATATGTATATGTGTATATGTATGGGTGTGCACATATATGTGTGTATATATATACACATATATAAACACATAGATGTATTTATATGTAGATGAGATCACTTTTGTCACTTTCCTTATACACACATATAGATGTGTGTTTATATATATACACACTCATATATATATCATATACTATATATCCTATGTATACTATATATATGCACACTATAAAGTGTGTGTATATATACTATCCTATATGTATATATGGGTGAGTGTATAGATATGTATGCAAACACAGTTTTCCTCCTTACACATTTCTTAGTCAATAGACATTTAAGTTGTTTTCATATCTTGGCTATTGTGAATAATGATGAAATGAACATGAAAATGTTGGATATCTCTTCAAGATCCTGTTTTCAATTCCTCTGGACATATACAGAAGTGGGATAGCTGGATATAAGGTTGTTCTTATATATTTAGGTTAGAGAAATGAATTCAGCAGCAACAATTAAAAGAGTTGAAATTTATTTTGAGAATAGTACTGGAAGAAAATAGATTATTGTTTCTCATGTTGTACTGCCTTTTTCTATTTTTATGTTAAAAATGTGTAATTACAACCAACGAAAATTTAGAACAAATGCATTGTCCTTGGATTATTCCAGAAAATCCTAGACACCTCGTTTTAAGAGATATTTCATGTGATGACTTTTAATACCAACTTTAAATCCCAGAACTCTATACTTCTCTAATTATATATATATATACAAATTAGTACTGTTCATAAATTTTCTTAAATTCCTCATCGTGTCTGTTGGTTAGGGCTTCAATTATATGTTCTTCACAAATATGCATATGGGGCCATGGTAATTTGAGAGAAACTTCTAAACTAGACTAGATGACAACTAAACTTCAAATTGTGTGTATCTGTCCACATATCCTATATAACACAGGGCCAAGAATAAGAAAGTTCTTAAATCTAGAGAGCTAGAGAAAGAAGAAAACCTGTTCAAGACACATTTTAATTTTCAATTTGCAAGTTAGAATCATCTAAAGTGATTTCCTTATCATTTTAAGAAGCATTCATAGTCAAGCATCTATTCAGGACTTATCTTCCCTATTACCTTCCTTATGTTATCAAGATCAGCTGATGAAGAATGTTCATTCTCTGCTTCACTTTATCTTCATCTATTGTCTATCTTTGTTCTGAAGTGAAATTCTAATATATTATTCTAAATACTTCTCTTTTAGCAAAAGCTATAACTTTGTGTTAGTTTTCATTTCTCAAAATATTTGACCCTATATATCGTCACATCATTCTTAGAATGTTAGGCTTTGTAACTTGTTACTGCAAGTTTTTGTACTTTTTTTTTTTTTTTTTGATCTTTCAAACTGGTTCTCTGTTTTGTTGTCTTATATTTTTACAAAATCACCTTTCCACAATTGTTAATATTTCCCTTCAGAATCTTGCTCTATAAGACCATGTGTTTTATGGATTTCTCCAGCACTTCTCTTCTGATTTTCCATTATACGTCTCCACATGAATCCTTCTTCAAAGCACAATCTATAATTGCTTATAAGATATCGCTACAAAGATGTCATCTCAAACTCAGTGTAACAACATGTATAGCAAAACTATCTAGGAAGGCTTTACAAATATTTACTTATTTCTTTATAATAATCACAAAAAGGAGATGGTACCATTATTCTTATTTTACAGATGAATAAATTAAAGCATAGAATGACTAAGTAACATTTCCAAAATCACAAATCTAGTACATGGAATGCAAAATATTGTTTCTCCATAATCCATAATCTAACCATAAGATAACTATATTTTGAACACATTTGAGCAAAGGAGATACTCCACTTAATTGTTTTATCTATTAAGGATACAAGGTATTTGTTCCTCAGGCTTAAAATTGTATAACTATCTCATAGTTTATGAACAATAAATTACCATATACTCTTGATTATGCCTACAAAATAATTTTCTTTTTTTTTTTTTTTTTTTTTTTTTTTTTTTTTTTTTTTTTTTTTTTTCTTGAGGCAGAGTCTCACTCTGTCGACCGGGATGGAGTACTGTGGCCGGATCTCAGCTCACTGCAAGCTCCGCCTCCCGGGTTCACGCCATTCTCCTGCCTCAGCCTCCCGAGTAGCTGGGACTACAGGCGCCCGCCACCTCGCCCGGCTAGTTTTTGTCTTTTTTAGTAGAGACGGGGTTTCACCGTGTTAGCCAGGATGGTCTCGATCTCCTGACCTCGTGATCCGCCCGTCTCGGCCTCCCAAAGTGCTGGGATTACAGGCTTGAGCCACCGCGCCCGGCCACAAAATAATTTTCACATGTCCTGTGTTATTCTCAATTCTCTACCAACATAATTCTGCACCCTCACAACTTAAAAGCAGGTTTTTAACTGGTTCTTCTAACAGTCATCACTTCCCTTCTGCTTTTTCATTTTTCTACTTTCCTTTTTTTTCTTTTCTTCCTTTCTCCTTTTCTTTAAAAGATATTCCTTTCTCCACTTACTTCATGTTGCCTAAGCGATCAATTTCACTTTCTTACTTAAGATACCCAATATGCAAGCTCAGCTTTAGCCTTCAGATACCTATGTTAATCTCTGGTATTTATATTTACTACTAAATTTTGCTCTTATTTATTTCCTATACATTCATTTCCCCTCAAACTCCTTCCTTGACTTTGCTAGGTGTGCTCTGTATCAAAGAGCCTGACTCTTGCAGTCTGTGTTTCCCCTGCTACTTTGTCTAATTATTTCAACTGGATTAAGCCAATGAGAGGCCATGACAAACAAGCAGGATGGCAAGCTGTTTTTCCCCTTTCTCTGCCCTAGGCAGATACTGTTAGATTACCTTTGTGTTTCCAGCTCCTGTCAGTTAGCACCAGCTCCAGAATCCAACTTCGACAAAATAGTTACAGTCCCTGAGCTCCAATAAGCATGCTAACTCCTTTTATTATTTTTGCTTGGGAGTGATCAGCAGTTCATGCTGTTGCTAATCTCTGTAATGTCTAACCATTCCTTCTGTGGTTTCTGATCTTTTCCCTTTTTTGTTCAATATTCTATGTTAAATTTTCTCTATTTAAATACTTGGAGTAGTTTTTGTTTTCTATCTTTAAAAATAAAATTAAAAAACGAAAAACTCTTCAAATATCACCATTCCCATGTATGTTTCTTGGACTGGAGTGCATATTGGTACTTTATTTTTCTGAAATCCCTATAGCATTATCAGTCAAATCTACTTAGTTTAGTGTAACTTTGTTTTCACAACAATGTCTGTCTACTAGAACTTTGTGCCGCTGCTTAAGTGTTTGAAAATCTGTACATAATGAAGGACAAAAATGTATTTACATTGTGCAAATGCTATAGACAATACAGATAAATATAGAACCTCCGATTAGAAATAACTAGTTGTCATTCTTTTCTGGTCTGTCACCATGAGAAAGTGTAAAAACCCTGAAAGAGAGTGATTCTTACAACTAAAAGAAACAATGAAAGGTTGCAAGAAAGAATGGGGAAAAATCTTAGAAATGATCAGTAATCACTGAATTCCACAGAAGAAGGTCAGGTTTTTCCTGTCCTTGCCCCCTAACACTTTTATTATTACCTCATGTGGATTATACACCAATAAAATAAATAAAAAGATAATACATTTTAATAATTAATATGTAATAATCATATGTATTAATTAATACATTAAATAAATATTATAGAAGAAAGTAAAAAGCAATATAAAGAAAAAGAAAGCCAGGAAGGGGGATAGAGTGTTAGGAGATTATTATTGCACTTTAGCTAGAAATTAAAGTATCTGAGCTTCAAACTCAGGTGGTTTAACTCTAAAACTTGTACTCTATTGCTAGTATCAACCTGGTTGACATATAAGTTAAAATAACTAAGAAGCCCAATCCATACTTACTAGCTCCCTTTTCAAAATTTAAGAATGGCTAAAACTCCACTAAAGGTCAAGTTGTTCAGACAATATGTCCAAGTCATTCACAGAACTCTGAGTAACTCAGTGTGGTAAGTTGTCTTCCAAGGAAAGCATTAGAATTGTGCTTTCAACTGTGTGTCTGGTGTAGGCTGTCTGTATTTATACTCTGATTTCCCTTTACAGCCTTGTGATCTTGGGCTACTTTCCTTATGGTCTCTATGTCAGTATTAATTAGTATCTAAATTGCACCAATAAAACATGGAAAAAGTAAGATAATATCTAGCCTCCAGTAATTGTCTACAAATGCCAGCTTTTATTAATAGAAATCCAAAGATTTAGCTAACTCTCAAACTAACAGAAAGATAAGACCACATGCAGAAAATCTCGGGAATGATTAACAAAAGTTTCATTAAGGTATGTTCTCATCTTAAATAACATTACTTAGCAATGATCAAGGTTTTCCTTGCTTAGAGAGTTACATATATTTATCACTCAGGAGGAAGATCCCTTGGGAGTATCACTAAGAAAGAGAGATGAACATTAACATTTCCACTACAATATACTAGAGACCTCTGGAGAGTAATATAACTGTGAGATAGGCACAGAAAGTCCTCTGAAACATTTACCTATCCTAATCTTTACACAGGAAGAGCAAGAAGGGCCTACATACCTACCTATTTATGCTTATTCTAAACCCTAGGGAGGTGGAAGGGTAGATCCTCTGTACTTAATCATGGATTTTAATTCGTATCATACAAAATAACAGATATGAAAACAATAACTTATAAACTACAATGCTAATGTAATATTAAAGTTGGTGGTAACCTAACATTGTTAATTAAATAGTTAAATATTTTCAGCAAGTGCTTATTCTGCACATCTTTGATACTTTTTTCATGAAGCAAAAAAGCCCATAAAGATTTTCATTTTTGTATATTACTTCACCCACCATGCTATCTTTAGTTTTCAAATAAATTAGACATCATATGTTTATTATAAGAGGTGTTATAAATCAAACATCACATTTCAACCATGAATAACTTGTTTAATAAATATATTAAGCCATGATATTTTTACCATCTATGAGAGCATAAAAGCTCAAAACTTTGTCAAAATTGGGGAGGTCTAGATTGGAGTTTTCAGAGATTTGGAATGAAGACATTATTATCAGATTTATCCATCGATCAATTTTAAAATTCCTGATTATGCACCTATGTACTAGTCCGTGTTCTACACGATAGAAATGTAGCAATAAAATTAAGTTTCTTTCATTTCTCCATGTGTAGCTTATATTTTAGTGGGTGGGAGAGAGGTGGAAAGAATTATCTTTAATATATGTATAATAAAAATTAAGGATATAATTTCAGAGACTAATAATTGTCATTAATACAATCATATAAGTAATATAATAAAGAATGACTGAGAGTGAAAGTTTGATTATTTTAAATAGAGTGATTTGGAAAGACCCCCTAAAGAGATGGTATTTGAGTTGAGATCTATTGAGGATCATGAGCCACTCATGTACACATCTTCAGGAAGACCACTCTAAACATAATGAACAGCAGGTGTAGAAAAAAAAAAAAATTCACATTCAATGGCTAAGGCAAATGTATCTAGAGCTTTGTAAATGAGGATAACTGTGATAAGAGATAATAGTATGGAGGTAGTAGGGATAGCAGAACATACAAATTTAGAAGCCTTTTTAAGATTTTTGCATTTTTTTTTTTCTAATTTTAATAGGGGCACAAAAGGAACTAGACATTTAAGCAGTGGCAAAAACTGAGAGGAATTGGAACCGAAATCATAAAAAGGGAAGAACAAGCAGGCTGGTTTTAGGAATATTCAACTACGTAAGTGTGCATCAACCAATCTGGGTCCAAACAAGAGTGAATTACTGCATGATAATTTAAGCAGGGCAAGTTTAATATAAAGAATTATTAATTCTAACAGGGAATTAGAATAACAAAAACCTACAAATATGAACAAAGTATACAGAATACGAAGTATAGAGAATTCTAGAAGTGAATAATGTATATAAGGAATCAGCACTACCTTCAGGACTACGATAGAGCATTAAGTCTTAACTCCCTATCACCAGGGCTAGCTGACTTCCAGATCTGACTGGAGAGGGGCACAGCCATGAATCACTGAATACAAAGAATTTGTTGCAGTTCTGTACCTGTAAAATGCTCTGGAAATCTATCCTTTGGACTTTGTCAGAAATATCCTCAAGGCTGTCAATGAAAGTTGTTCATTTAACTAAAAATAGAACTACCATTTGACCCAACAATCTCACTACGGGTTATGTACCCAAAGGAAAATAACTCATTACATAAAAAAATACACCTCCACTTACACGTTTATAACAAGACAATTCACAATAGCAAAATCATGAAATCAACCTAAGTGTCCATCAACAGTTGACTAGATAACGAAAATGTGAGAGAGATATATATCTATATATATATAATAAAATACACACACACACACACACACACACACACACACACACACATATGAAGCTGGAGGCCATTATCTTATATGGAATAACTCAGAAACAGAAAATCAAATGTCACATGTTTTTATTTACAAGTGGGGCTAAATAATAGGTACACATGGACATAAATATGAAAATAATAGACAGTGGAGACTCCAAATGAAGGGGAGAGTGGAAGTGGGGCCAAGGTTTAAAAAAATTACCTATTGGGTACTATGTTCGCTAGTGGATGATGGGTGCACTAGAAGCCCAATCCAATCTTCACCATTATAAAGTATATCCATGAAACAAACCTACAAATGTACCCCTCAATCTGATATTTTTTTAAAACCATATTTGATGAGGTAGTCAAGAACTATTAAAAAAAAAAAAAGTTGTTCATGTAGAGGTATCTCACTGTTGATTTCCACAATGATAACACTCCAAACATGCTGGAAGCCACAAATCCTTCCAATAGGAACACACTAGGAAAAAAAAAAAAAAAAAAAAAAAAAAAAACTATTGGCCACCAAATGCTGCTGTCCTCCTTGCATATCAAGAGCCAGACACTGAAGAAGTCTGCTGAGCAAGAATAGAACAGCCAGGCAGCAACAGTCATATGTCTACTGCAATGTTTTTTCAGTGCCTTCTGCTGACAAAGCTTAGCCCTATCCAAGTTAGAAGAGGCAAACAATATTTAATGACTCCATTTCCTTTCTCATAAAGCAGGTGAAAAGGATGACTTTGGGAATGATAGGTGATAAATTAATAATATTACAAAGTATTTGTGTAAAAAGCTCCTCCAACTTCCATGAAATAATAGTGTTGGTAACTTGTAGATATCCAGGCAGACAGAGTACTTTATGCTAGATCACTTTCCCAGAATTAGACTGGATTCACACACAATATTATGGTTTGTGCATAAAATACTGGTCTATTATGTTAATCAGAGTTCTCTCTGAGAAAAAGAACAGAAAGGAAATAGATAGGAGATACAAAGGAGATCTCCTATCTATGTATCTCCTATCTATGACAGATAACAAATAGGAGATGCACAGGTAAATGAGAGAGAGAGAGAGAGACATACACAGACAGACAGATCGATAATAAGAAATTTGTTTATATAGTCATGGAGACTGAAAAGTCTCAAGACCTTTAGGCAGCAAAACAGAGACCCAGGAGAGACAATGGTTCAAATTCTAGTCCAAGTTTAAGTCTGAAGCCAATGAATATTAATGTCCCAGCTCAAAGACAGAGAGAACAAATTTTCCTTTCTCAGATTTTTGCTCTATTCAGGCCTCCAACAGATTGGATGAGGCCAACTCACACTGGCAAGAGCAATATGCTTAACTCAGTATCCAGATTCAAAGGTTAATCTCATCCAGAAACATGCTCACAGACACACCAAGAATAATGTTCAACCAAACGTTGTGGCACCCCATAGCCCAGGCAAGTTGACACACAAAAATAACCATGACACCTATTAAATACTGAGCAAAAAAATTAAAATCTTAAACTCTAGACTTCCAGTTACAGCAAAGGTGGAGCATATGGGACTTAATCTTCCTCTGAAACAAAAACTAAAACTGTGCAAAATATATGAAACAATGGCTTCCAAGAGACTGGGCATTGACCCCTGACAAGGGAGTGAAGTGGGGAAGGGCAGTGATTCCTGAAAGACAAAACACACATGAGGTAAATCCCACCATTACTACATCTCACTACCTTCTGAGAGTTTCAAGGATGCAGGTCAAAGAAAGGAATGCAAGTTGAGCCTGGCAGGATCTCTCTGACTTGAAGAAATAAACTTGAATGATTAGGGAAACCAGTGTGGCTAGTGATTACAGTATGCTAGAGCAGAGAGGTACGCATGAAAGAACTACAGAGCTCTTCAGAGGAATCCCCTCCAGCATTCAGCAGAGTATATGTGTGAGAAAACAGCCTGAATGAGGAGTAAACCACCTGATAAAGGTAGAGGGAAGTGTCTGATGTCCACACAAAACCTGGAATCGAGGCTGTTCTGTCGAGTAAGATTGGAACACCACATAGTTCATGGGGCATGTAGAAGTGAAACCAAGTGAGGTCTTGATTCAATAATGAGAAATAATCAGCCCGAAATTCAACACCGCTCTGGTCTCACTTAACAAATTTTAAAAGTAACGTATGAAGCTATCAAACTGTTTCCAAGTAACTTTTACTGCATACCATTGCAAACATCAATAATATTTTGATAATTAAAAATTCTCAAAAGGGAAGTTATTGCAAAAGAAACACAATTGCATTCAATCTTCTGTCTGAAATCTCATTACCCAGGGAAGGTTAATCACCAAAGAGAACACTAAAAGTCATCACCATGCCCTCAAGAATAGCCTTTCATCCAGTCTTCTGAGGGTTGTTACCCTACAGACTTTATCTGTACAATAAGGAAACATTGTTTACAGTGCAGTTCTGTCCTTCGCCTTCTCAAAACTTATTGCTACCTCTCCCAGAACCCAGAGGAATTTTGTTTCAAAGTATTGTCTACTCTTTGGGCATATTCATCTCACCTAAAATTCATTTACTGTTTCTCTATAATTCCCTACCTTCTCCATTTTCCTTTCTCCTATGGAAAGAGTATTTAAGATGCAGCTGCAACCATCTGACCTTTCTTGGAAGATTCATACTTGTGTAATTGCTGTGTGCTTGTGCATTAATCAATTTGTAAGTCTTTCTTCTGTTATTCTGCCTCTTGTCAGTAATTTTTTTTCAGGAAACATAATTCTTAAACCTTTAGAGGGAAAGTTTAAACTTTCCTACAAGATACAATATCACTATGTCGTGATACATTACATATGTATATGTATATTGTTAACCAAGCAACTATTTAGCAAAGACTAAAATTTTAAAAAGAGCTTTAGCTAATAAGCGTATAAAAGAGATACAACAAAACCTTATATTCTTTTAGTAAATTTCAGATTTCTGATTGGATCAAATTGAGAATGTCTGTTTCAGACTTTTTTTTAATTCTAGTTTCTCTATCTCCCTGCCACCATGTGCTCCCCCCTCTCTCTTTTTCTCTTTCACCTGCTCATACTCTCTAATAGCTACTCTTTCATAAGCAGCCAGCTGATGGGCTCATTTCACATACTATCTTTTTGTGTTGAGACACACACCAATCAACCACAGGAAATACATATTCTTTCCTCTTAGGTAGCATCAGTCACAACCTTACTCTAAGACACATAAATAGGTCTAGACCAAGAAATATGACCCAGAACCCTGTAAGAGGGTTACAGTCACATGGCCTTGTCCCTAAATGCAAAATATTGAAACTTTCAACTTAGGTCAGCTAAATCTATAACAGACATTGGGAAGGATTCAACAGTACAACACAAAGCAGCGCAGCTCAAAGCACAGGATAAACAGCAGGCAGCAGTTCAAAGTCCATGCTGATCTCCAGCAGTGGCCCTATTACCAGGTGATAATCATTGCCTAGCCATCCTGATCATAGTGTCAATTCCTGTGGTCACTCTATAATGACAGGAGAGATCGCTACCTAAAATTTGGTTTGGTTATCAAGACTGAAAATAACAAACACACACACCAAGATGGCATGAAAATGTTTTCTACTTACCTAATTGAGGTGTCTGGGGAGAGCAGGGGATGCCCCTCCCATAAATAGATACAACTATTATGGATCTATAATAATTAAAAATAAAAAGTTTAAATAAATAAAAAACAGACAACAAAGAAGGTCTAAAAAAGCTTGAAAGAGTAAGAAAAAGAGATTGGCTTGGAGTTTTTATTGTGGTTAGGCAGTGGGACAAGGGTGAGAGTTTCTGCAGAGGTTCAGGGGCCTGCTCAGTTTGATTTTCCCACAGTGCCAAAGGAGGGAGCATCAAGCATTCTCATCAGCTTGCTCTGATGTTGGACACAAATGCAAGAGTGAGAGGAGAGGCTTAAGAGCTGTTAGCAGTCAGACATCAAAAAATTGAGTCAGGTATTCTTTATTACCACTGACAAATTGACAGGAAATAAAAAGATGATTCTAAGTTTCATATAAGACATTTGTAGACAAAATAAATTTTGAAAACATAAATATAGGATAATTGCTACTTGATTTCAAGATTTATTAGAAATCTGTAGGCATTAGCCAGTATGGCATTGCATAAAGCTTGATAATAGAAAAATGGAAAAGAACAGAGAATCCAGAAATGATTACACACATATTTAGACAACTAATTCTTAACAAAACTGCAACAGTGACTCAATTCAGGGAGTACAGTATCTCAATCAATGGATATTTATATGCAAATAAATAAACTTTGCTCCATATCCTTCATTACAGACAAAAGTTAAGTAAATAAACATTAAACCTAAAACTATAGAACTTCTAGGAGAAGAGGTAGAAATAAATCTTTGTGATCTGGGGCTAGGCAAATACTTCTTAGAGATAATGTCAAAATCATGATGCATAAAAAACCTGATAACTTACTTCCATGCTTCAAACTTTACAGTTAAGATAATTAAAAGACAAACCACGGATTAGGAGGGTATATATGCATACTAAATATGTAATAAATGACTCATTCCTAAACAGGTTTCTTAATAGCAGTCTTGTTGACATTTTAGCCTATTTCTTTATGGGATCCTAAGCAGCATATTTGGCCTCTATATTCGAGATAGTAGTAATATTACCTTCTAAACCTCCACAATCCTGACAATATGTCCCATGAGATTATGTAATTACTACAGGTTGAAAACTGACATAGACAATGTAAAAAAAATATAAAAACAAAATGGATAAAGTGTCCTGAACAAAATGTTTGAACAGAAAATGTTTGTTCAGAAAATGAACAAAATGCTTGAACAGAAAATTCACCCAAAAACATGTGCAGATTGCAAGTAACCACACAAATAAAAGTTCAACTTAAGAATTTATTAGAACAACATGAATGGAGACCACAAAGACATATCACTACAGACCTACTAGAATGACTACAATTAAACAGACTATCACACCATATGTCAGTGAGAACGAAAATCAAATAGAAACCTCATCCAATGCTGTTGGGAAGGTAGAATGGCTTAGCAACTTTAGAAAACAGTAAGTTTCTTAAAATGTAAAACGTACATCTACCATAAACTGTATCCATTCTGCTCCTCAATAATTTTCCAAAAAGAATAAAAGCATATCTTGACACAAAATATAAATACTTATAATATCATTATTTGTAATTGCAAAATAAAATTGAATAATGAGGAAACATAAAATTCCATCAACAGGCAAATGTATCCAGGAATTATAGTATATCCATACAATGGAAGACTACCCTATAATAGGAAGGGATCAGCTATTGACACTTGTAATGACCTGGATAGAGCTGGAGACCATTATTCTTAGCAAACTAATGCAAGAACAGAAAACCAAACACTTCATGTTCTCACTTATAAGTGGAAGCTAAATGATAAGGACACATGGTGGGGAAAAACAGACACTGGGACCTAGCTGAGGGTGGAAGGTGAGAGGAGGGAGAGGATCAGGAAAAATAACTCATGAGTACTAGGCTTAATACCTGGGTGACAAAAATTCCGTGCAACAAACACTCATGGCATGAGTTTGCTCATATAACAAACTTGAACAAGTACACCTGAATTTAACATAAAAATTAAAAAAGAAAGAAGCCAGACACGAATGACTGCAGAGTATATAAATTTCTTTATATAAAACTATAGATAATACAAACAGATCTATACTATGAGAAAGTAAATCAGTGGTTGCCTGGGGAGTGGGTGATATGAGATACAGGAGAGGAATTGTAAAGGAACACACACACACACAAACTTCTGGAGCTATGAATACAATTATCTTGATTTGATCATTCTGTGTTGTATACATATGTCAAACCTTGCTAAATTTTATGATTTTAAAAGTATATAGTTTAGTACATGCCAATTTTGTTTTAATAAAACTGCTTTCAAAACTCCTAGACTGTAAGAAATCAAGATCAGAAACTCAATTGCCAAATGGAGCATTCAATATTATAGATTAGTCATAGGGCAAGACAGATACTCATGAATTAGATCTGAAGAAGAAAATCGAAGTGAAGTGAAAAGAAAATTTGTCTTGATTCTAAATATTTTGAGAATTACATAGAATCACAATAATTCTCTTTTAGTGAAGCAGCAGATTTGGGGGGTATTAATACATTTTATCTTTGGTAACTCCTATTTACCATCATTTCTGTAACTTTCATATCCAGAGTCATGCCTGAGGGACACAGATTAGAGGAGGTTTTGCATAAGGTAAAAATAATATTTTGTATACATATTATTAAACCAGAGTTGTGGAGTTTATTGCCCTCTTGAAGAAAGAAAATACAAACATTTAGTCACTTTGTAAAAGAAAGAGGAAATTGGAAGTTTGTCCTCTTTTTTCCCAAGAAAACTATTGAAAAGAGAACTAAAATGAAGATTGGGCTATGCGTTGGAGTGGGGAGCCTGGAGTCATATCCAATTGACCTTACAAGGGCAAGGGGAAAGAACAAGAGTTGATGGGAAAGAACATATCAGAAATACCAACACACGAATGTGAGAACCAATGAATATTACTTGAACTGTTATAATTTATCCTTTGGCATAAATTAGGTATGTAGTCCCAGCTACTCGGGAGGCTGAGGCAGGAGAATGGCGTGAACCCGGGAGGCGGAGCTTGCAGTGAGCTGAGATCCGGCCACAGCACTCCAGCCTGGGTGACAGAGCGAGACTCCGTCTCAAAAAAAAAAAAAAAAAAAAAAAAAGTAGTGCTTTGACAGAAGGCAGTGGAGGGATATGTAGAAATCAGAAATTTTTGTGCTTTTGTTCAGAGAAAGCAAACCTCTTGGTGGGCCATCAGAGGTCTTGCAGAATGCTCCAAGAGGGAGGTATCTTGGGGACTTTAATGACCTTTCAGTACGTGCCAACATTTGTAAGCATCTATTTACGGAAACAATCATTCCTCAGGAACTGACAACAGTTTCAGGCCAAAATCTTTGTAAGTACAAGGATACAGATGTCGCTATAAGGTCATGAATCTTCTTTCTCTTATAGTCACGAGTTTCTATATCTCTACACTCAGAAACTATCTTGGAGATGATCAAGGTGAAGTGTTTACCCAAACCACACTGAATCATCCAAAAAGGAACCTGAAATAAAAGACATGACAATACTGCAAATTGTTAAATTAAAAGAATATAATAACATTAACATGATAGAGCAAAGTTTTGGGATGATCGCATTAATTAAAATAAGAAATACTGTATTTTCTTTGCAAATATGAGCACAGTGATTACAGATTTTAACCTTATTGCATCCTTTAAATAAGTAACTGGATTTGAAACAATAGGGCATGTGATTTCAGCTACAATGAGTGGAGCAAAGGGGAAGGAATTAAGTGAAACAAAAGTATAAATAGAAGTATACGCCAGTAAATCAGGATGAAGATGAAGGCTATATACTTTTAAATATGTACTGAATCTGTTTCCATGCAATAAGAAGTAGCATAAAAATTTATCAACTGTATAAGGAGTAAGGAAAGGATCCAGTTTCAGCTTTCTACTTATGGCTAGCCAATTTTCCCAGCACCATTTATTAAATAGGGAATCCTTTCCCCATTTCTTGTTTCTCTCAGGTTTGTCAAAGATCAGATGGCTGTAGGTGTGTGGTATTATTTCTGAGGACTCTGTTCTGTTCCATTGGTCTATATCTCTGTTTTGGTACCAGTACCATGCTGTTTTGTTTACTGTAGCCTTGTAGTAGAGTTTGAAGTCAGGTAGTGTGACGCCTCCAGCTTTGTCCTTTTGACTTAGGATTGTCTTGGCAATGCGGGCTCTTTTTTGGTTCCATATGAACTTTAAAGCAGTTTTTTCCAATTCTGTAAAGAAACTCATTGGTAGCTTGATGGGGATGGCATTGAATCTACAAATAACCTTGGGCAATATGGCCATTTTCACAATATTGATTCTTCCTATCCATGAGCATGGTATGTTCTTCCATTTGTTTGTGTCCTCTTTGATTTCACTGAGCAGTGGTTTGTAGTTCTCCTTGAAGAGGTCGTTTACTTCCCTTGTAAGTTGGATTCCTAGGTATTTTATTCTCTCTGAAGCAATTGTGAATGGAAGTTCATTCCTGATTTGGCTCTCTGCTTGTCTGTTACTGGTGTATAAGAATGCTTGTGATTTTTGCACATTAATTTTGTATCCTGAGACTTTGCTGAAGTTGCTTATCAGCTTAAGGAGATTTTGGGCTGAGACGATGGGGTTTTCTAAATATACAATCATGTCATCTGCAAACAGGGACAATCTGACTTCTTCTTTTCCTAACTGAATACCCTTGATTTCTTTCTCTTGCCTGATTGCCCTAGCCAGAACTTCCAACACTATGTTAAATAGGAGTGGTGAGAGAGGGCATCCCTGTCTTGTGCCAGTTTTCAAAGATGGATTAGAGACTTAAATGTTAGACCTAATACCATAAAAAACCTAGAAGAAAATCTAGGTAGTACCATTCAGGACATAGGCATGGGCAAGGACTTCATGTCTAAAACACCAAAAGCAACGGCAGCAAAAGCCAAAATTGACAAATGGGATCTAATTAAACTAAAGAGCTTCTGCACAGCAAAAAAAACTACCATCAGAGTGAACAGGCAACCTACAGAATGGGAGAAAATTTTTGCAATCTACTCGTCTGACAAAGGGCTAACATCCAGAATCTACAAAGAACTCAAACAAATATACAAGAAAAAAACAAACAACCCCATCAAAAAGTGGACAAAGGATATGAACAGACATTTCTCAAAAGAAGACATACATACAGCCAACAGACACATGAAAAAATGCTCATCATCACTCACCATCAGAGAAATGCAAATCAAAACCACAATGAGATACCATCTCACACCACTTAGAATGGCAATCATTAAAAAATCAGGAAACAACAGGTGTTGGAGAGGATGTGGAGAAATAGGAACACTTTTACACTGTTGATGGGATTGTAAACTAGTTCTACCATTATGGAAAACAGTATGGCAATTCCTCAAGGATCTAGAACTAGATGTACCATATGACCCAGCCATCCCACTACTGAGTATATACCCAAAGGATTATAAATTATTCTACTACAAAGACACATGCACACGTATGTTTATTGCGGCACTATTCACAATAGCAAAGACTTTGAATCAACCCAAATATCCATCAGTGACAGACTCGATTAAGAAAATATGGCACATATACACCATGGAATACTATGCAGCCATAAAAAAGGATGAGTTTGCGTCCTTTGTAGGGACATGGATGCAGCTGGAAACCATCATTCTTAGCAAACTATCACAAGAAGAGAAAACCAAGCACCGTATGTTCTCACTCATAGGTGGGAACTGAACAATGAGTTCACTTGGACTTGGGAAGGGGAACATCACACACTGGGGCCTATCATGGGGAGGGGGGAGGGGGGAGGGATTGCATTGGGGAGTTATACCTGATATAAATGACGAATTGATGGGTGCTGACGAGTTGATGGGTGCATCACACCAACATGGCAGAAGTATACATATGTAACAAACCTGCACGTTATGCACATGTACCCTAGAACTTAAAGTATAATTAAAAAAAAAAAGAAAAAAAAATTATCAACTGAAAAAGTGGCATTAATTTTCTTTGAAAATATGTTTATCTTTAATAGCATTTTTAAGGCTACTATTTGGCATGAAAATTTAATACTCTGTCCTTTGTCAATGGGCAAGGGTCTTTCATAAATATTTCCTAAACACTCTTGCAACATTCAAGGTGATTTGCTTTAAATGGCAGATCAAATATCTGAAACCATTTTCTTAAAATCAGCTTAGATTTCAGCAGATCTGAGAAAAAAACAGATTTGTACTTGAATAGTTTCCAAGCAATCTGTTTAGTTCTGCATATGCTTCAATTCAATTTCATGGCAATTTCATAAACAGGTTGTATTTTAATCCACTCTGCTATTAAACTGATAGCTATCACTTTTGAGTGTCATACTATGGGTATACAATACAAATTAAATTGAGAGAACATTTTTAAAGGATATGTAGTTTGAATTGTTTCTCGATAATTCTTCAGTTTTTCCTTTCTGACAATGTAATGATTTGGGGTTGCGTGTTTTACTGAGAAGTATTGCTATATTTTCACATTATTAATAATCTCATTTATGCTGAGTGTATTCACTTAGCTGGATTAATGTTAGAAAGTTTTGGGAGCAGCTACTTGAACTATAACTCATAGAAGTGACTCTATGTGATTATTAGATGCTAGAAAGATGTTAGAAAGTAAAAGAACGCCTAACAGGAAGCTCTGCCCTGTAAGAGATTTTCAACATATTTTGAAAAAATATCTCTGTTCTATTTTCTCATCTTATTTCTACCTTGTTCCAGTTTTATAAATCAGTAAATAAAGCATTTAGTTTTTTAAATTGTTTTTCTTTTACTATGACAAATACTTATATTAAATTTAGGGAAAATGCAATTTCTTTAAGATATGAGATTAATATTTTTACTATTTGGTATAATATGACGTTATTAGAAAATTATAAAAATAAAAAAATTATCAATGATTCAATTCAAAATTTAAAGTAATGCATAGGCTTTTGTTATATTAAAAATAATTCTCATTTCAATGGCAATCTTTTACCTAATATTGTTATATGTGACAATTATATATGACATTATATATGACAATTAAAAACATTTCTATATTTTATAGAAAATTTTATATATTTATATTCTAGACTGATAAAATTTGAAGTTAAAGATCATAATTAGAAACTCTCCTAGCATCAAATGTACCAATTTGAAAATCTATGTGACTTGCTTAAGAAAATAAAATGTGAATAAGTTCTTAAAGATGCTACCTTGGAAAAAAAATAATCATTTTTTTCAGTGAAAATACAATCAGAAGAGTTAAATTATACAAGTTAGAGTTGTAAGTGAAATAGAAAATAATTGTAATTGAAATGTTAAAAATAATAAACATTTTTATATGAATCTTTTAGAGCAAGCTGTTTTTAAGTTCATAGACAATCTCCATCATCATGATTGATTTGATTTTGATTAGTTTTCTTCTTCCAACTTGAGAGCAGCTTGCCCTTTTTCAAACAAATAAAATCTTTCAGGCACGATAGCTCACACCTGTAAACCTAGCACTTTGGAAGGCCCAGGCGGGAGGATCGCTTGAGGACAGGAGTCCAAGACCAGCCTGGCGAACATAGTGAGACCCGATCTCTCCAAAGAAAGTAAAAGATTAGCCAGGCAGGGTGGCACAGGCCTGTAGTTCTAGCTACTTGGGAGGGTGATGCTGGAGCCCAAGAATGAGAAGCTGCACTGATCTATGAAAGTGCCACTGCACTCCAGCCTGAGCGACAGAGCAAGACCGCATCTCCAAAAAAAAAAAAGGAAAATCTTCATATGTCTTAAAATGTAAACTCAGCCTTCTGTTTCACTTTATGTAAATATTCTTAACATTTGCCATGGACCTAGTAAAAGGTCAATGTGATCATAGTCCTTAAGTTCTTTAAATTCAACTTCTTATTGGTATGAGAATAACAAAAAGAATAATTAAATCACATGAGATTATTACAAAATTTATACAAAGAAGACCTGAAAATGTGTACAGTGCTGAAATACAGTGATAAAGTCTGTAATAATGCCACAGGATATCATTAAAACTTATGGATGACAGTAGACAATGATATGTACCCAAAACAACCTCTTAGATTTCACTTACAATCGTTTTGTTATCTCCTTAAGTTAAAGGATCAGGAATTCCAGTGGTCATCAGGGTATCTTTTTTACAAATCCTGCTAAAATCTTCTGAAAATTATTGCTAATGGGTTATTTGGCTCTTGATTAATGGCTTGTAATTGCCACAGCTATTTCTTATTTGCTCCATGGCTTATTTAAAGGTATGTTTTTTTAATTTAAAAATTACAGTTTTCTAAATATATTTTATCATCATTCTATTTAATTTTATGATGGATTCTGCTTTATGCACTAGTATGTGGTATAATATAGCCCAAGCCACTTGAAATAAGAGTCCATAAGTAATCTCTGTGAGCAGGTAGTCCAGAGTCCATACATCACTGCTCACCCCTCTTTCAGTAGTGGTTCATCCCCAGTTTGCACCTATGACTATGGAGGGTGGGGTCCCACAGAATAAACTGGAAAAGAGAAAGCAAGCTTAACTGTGAAAATTTTACTGAAGTCTGTAGACAGTTGAATGAGGCAAGAAAAAGAAATGAAAGGTACACAGATTAGAAAGGAAGAAGTAAAACTGTCTTTAATAACAGATAATAGTTCTTCATGTAAAAAATCATAAGGAATAAGCACAACACATTTGCACACACATACACACACACTACTTGAGCTATTTAAATTTAGTAAGATCATAGGATGCAAGATTGATATATAAACATCAATTTACATATAACATTTCTGTCCAGATGACAAGGTGACAATTGTCCACAATGAGCTTTGTTTGGATGGTCTCCTTCTATAGAAAAATACCCTCTTATGCAAACTGTCAAAGCACTGTCCAAAGAGACTGGTATGAAGCTGTCACCCACAAGGGTAGGAGGGTAAGGGAACTCCCAGGGGAAAGGGGAATTGGAGCGGGAGCTTGTGTGTCTGCGTGATGTTGCTCAGCAGCACAATGGAAAATCCTTAGGTTAGAGAAACGAGAAAGGGAGCAGTGAGCTGGCACCTTATTTAGACTAAGGGTGCGTTTGATGAATGGCTAGCCTATCTTGGGTACAGTTTTGCATGGTATGCAAAGCAGACTAACTCTAAATGACTAAAAGTATGCTTATCTGGGCTATATTTAAAGCAATTGTATACGGGAAATTTTGCTTAGTGTCTGTGGGCTTTTGAGCTAACAGGCCCAGCCAGCTCTAAAGAAGTTAACAGCATAGAGATCAATACACAGGGACTATCTTTAGCCTATTTATATTACACACACACACACACACACACACACACACACACACACACACACACA
>NC_045455.1:51172423-51202233 GCF_002776525.5 Piliocolobus tephrosceles
TGTGTGTGTGTGTGTGTGTGTGTGTGTGTGTGTGTGTGTGTGTGTGTAATATAAATAGGCTAAAGATAGTCCCTGTGTATTGATCTCTATGCTGTTAACTTCTTTAGAGCTGGCTGGGCCTGTTAGCTCAAAAGCCCACAGACACTAAGCAAAATTTCCCGTATACAATTGCTTTAAATATAGCCCAGATAAGCATACTTTTAGTCATTTAGAGTTAGTCTGCTTTGCATACCATGCAAAACTGTACCCAAGATAGGCTAGCCATTCATCAAACGCACCCTTAGTCTAAATAAGGTGCCAGCTCACTGCTCCCTTTCTCGTTTCTCTAACCTAAGGATTTTCCATTGTGCTGCTGAGCAACATCACGCAGACACACAAGCTCCCGCTCCAATTCCCCTTTCCCCTGGGAGTTCCCTTACCCTCCTACCCTTGTGGGTGACAGCTTCATACCAGTCTCTTTGGACAGTGCTTTGACAGTTTGCATAAGAGGGTATTTTTCTATAGAAGGAGACCATCCAAACAAAGCTCATTGTGGACAATTGTCACCTTGTCATCTGGACAGAAATGTTATATGTAAATTGATGTTTATATATCAATCTTGCATCCTATGATCTTACTAAATTTAAATAGCTCAAGTAGTGTGTGTGTATGTGTGTGCAAATGTGTTGTGCTTATTCCTTATGATTTTTTACATGAAGAACTATTATCTGTTATTAAAGACAGTTTTACTTCTTCCTTTCTAATCTGTGTACCTTTCATTTCTTTTTCTTGCCTCATTCAACTGTCTACAGACTTCAGTAAAATTTTCACAGTTAAGCTTGCTTTCTCTTTTCCAGTTTATTCTGTGGGACCCCACCCTCCATAGTCATAGGTGCAAACTGGGGATGAACCACTACTGAAAGAGGGGTGAGCAGTGATGTATGGACTCTGGACTACCTGCTCACAGAGATTACTTATGGACTCTTATTTCAAGTGGCTTGGGCTATATTATACCACATACTAGTGCATAAAGCAGAATCCATCATAAAATTAAATAGAATGATGATAAAATATATTTAGAAAACTGTAATTTTTAAATTAAAAAAACATACCTTTAAATAAGCCATGGAGCAAATAAGAAATAGCTGTGGCAATTACAAGCCATTAATCAAGAGCCAAATAACCCATTAGCAATAATTTTCAGAAGATTTTAGCAGGATTTGTAAAAAAGATACCCTGATGACCACTGGAATTCCTGATCCTTTAACTTAAGGAGATAACAAAACGATTGTAAGTGAAATCTAAGAGGTTGTTTTGGGTACATATCATTGTCTACTGTCATCCATAAGTTTTAATGATATCCTGTGGCATTATTACAGACTTTATCACTGTATTTCAGCACTGTACACATTTTCAGGTCTTCTTTGTATAAATTTTGTAATAATCTCATGTGATTTAATTATTCTTTTTGTTATTCTCATACCAATAAGAAGTTGAATTTAAAGAACTTAAGGACTATGATCACATTGACCTTTTACTAGGTCCATGGCAAATGTTAAGAATATTTACATAAAGTGAAACAGAAGGCTGAGTTTACATTTTAAGACATATGAAGATTTTCCTTTTTTTTTTTTGGAGATGCGGTCTTGCTCTGTCGCTCAGGCTGGAGTGCAGTGGCACTTTCATAGATCAGTGCAGCTTCTCATTCTTGGGCTCCAGCATCACCCTCCCAAGTAGCTAGAACTACAGGCCTGTGCCACCCTGCCTGGCTAATCTTTTACTTTCTTTGGAGAGATCGGGTCTCACTATGTTCGCCAGGCTGGTCTTGGACTCCTGTCCTCAAGCGATCCTCCCGCCTGGGCCTTCCAAAGTGCTAGGTTTACAGGTGTGAGCTATCGTGCCTGAAAGATTTTATTTGTTTGAAAAAGGGCAAGCTGCTCTCAAGTTGGAAGAAGAAAACTAATCAAAATCAAATCAATCATGATGATGGAGATTGTCTATGAACTTAAAAACAGCTTGCTCTAAAAGATTCATATAAAAATGTTTATTATTTTTAACATTTCAATTACAATTATTTTCTATTTCACTTACAACTCTAACTTGTATAATTTAACTCTTCTGATTGTATTTTCACTGAAAAAAATGATTATTTTTTTTCCAAGGTAGCATCTTTAAGAACTTATTCACATTTTATTTTCTTAAGCAAGTCACATAGATTTTCAAATTGGTACATTTGATGCTAGGAGAGTTTCTAATTATGATCTTTAACTTCAAATTTTATCAGTCTAGAATATAAATATATAAAATTTTCTATAAAATATAGAAATGTTTTTAATTGTCATATATAATGTCATATATAATTGTCACATATAACAATATTAGGTAAAAGATTGCCATTGAAATGAGAATTATTTTTAATATAACAAAAGCCTATGCATTACTTTAAATTTTGAATTGAATCATTGATAATTTTTTTATTTTTATAATTTTCTAATAACGTCATATTATACCAAATAGTAAAAATATTAATCTCATATCTTAAAGAAATTGCATTTTCCCTAAATTTAATATAAGTATTTGTCATAGTAAAAGAAAAACAATTTAAAAAACTAAATGCTTTATTTACTGATTTATAAAACTGGAACAAGGTAGAAATAAGATGAGAAAATAGAACAGAGATATTTTTTCAAAATATGTTGAAAATCTCTTACAGGGCAGAGCTTCCTGTTAGGCGTTCTTTTACTTTCTAACATCTTTCTAGCATCTAATAATCACATAGAGTCACTTCTATGAGTTATAGTTCAAGTAGCTGCTCCCAAAACTTTCTAACATTAATCCAGCTAAGTGAATACACTCAGCATAAATGAGATTATTAATAATGTGAAAATATAGCAATACTTCTCAGTAAAACACGCAACCCCAAATCATTACATTGTCAGAAAGGAAAAACTGAAGAATTATCGAGAAACAATTCAAACTACATATCCTTTAAAAATGTTCTCTCAATTTAATTTGTATTGTATACCCATAGTATGACACTCAAAAGTGATAGCTATCAGTTTAATAGCAGAGTGGATTAAAATACAACCTGTTTATGAAATTGCCATGAAATTGAATTGAAGCATATGCAGAACTAAACAGATTGCTTGGAAACTATTCAAGTACAAATCTGTTTTTTTCTCAGATCTGCTGAAATCTAAGCTGATTTTAAGAAAATGGTTTCAGATATTTGATCTGCCATTTAAAGCAAATCACCTTGAATGTTGCAAGAGTGTTTAGGAAATATTTATGAAAGACCCTTGCCCATTGACAAAGGACAGAGTATTAAATTTTCATGCCAAATAGTAGCCTTAAAAATGCTATTAAAGATAAACATATTTTCAAAGAAAATTAATGCCACTTTTTCAGTTGATAATTTTTTTTTCTTTTTTTTTTTAATTATACTTTAAGTTCTAGGGTACATGTGCATAACGTGCAGGTTTGTTACATATGTATACTTCTGCCATGTTGGTGTGATGCACCCATCAACTCGTCAGCACCCATCAATTCGTCATTTATATCAGGTATAACTCCCCAATGCAATCCCTCCCCCCTCCCCCCTCCCCATGATAGGCCCCAGTGTGTGATGTTCCCCTTCCCAAGTCCAAGTGAACTCATTGTTCAGTTCCCACCTATGAGTGAGAACATACGGTGCTTGGTTTTCTCTTCTTGTGATAGTTTGCTAAGAATGATGGTTTCCAGCTGCATCCATGTCCCTACAAAGGACGCAAACTCATCCTTTTTTATGGCTGCATAGTATTCCATGGTGTATATGTGCCATATTTTCTTAATCGAGTCTGTCACTGATGGATATTTGGGTTGATTCAAAGTCTTTGCTATTGTGAATAGTGCCGCAATAAACATACGTGTGCATGTGTCTTTGTAGTAGAATAATTTATAATCCTTTGGGTATATACTCAGTAGTGGGATGGCTGGGTCATATGGTACATCTAGTTCTAGATCCTTGAGGAATTGCCATACTGTTTTCCATAATGGTAGAACTAGTTTACAATCCCATCAACAGTGTAAAAGTGTTCCTATTTCTCCACATCCTCTCCAACACCTGTTGTTTCCTGATTTTTTAATGATTGCCATTCTAAGTGGTGTGAGATGGTATCTCATTGTGGTTTTGATTTGCATTTCTCTGATGGTGAGTGATGATGAGCATTTTTTCATGTGTCTGTTGGCTGTATGTATGTCTTCTTTTGAGAAATGTCTGTTCATATCCTTTGTCCACTTTTTGATGGGGTTGTTTGTTTTTTTCTTGTATATTTGTTTGAGTTCTTTGTAGATTCTGGATGTTAGCCCTTTGTCAGACGAGTAGATTGCAAAAATTTTCTCCCATTCTGTAGGTTGCCTGTTCACTCTGATGGTAGTTTTTTTTGCTGTGCAGAAGCTCTTTAGTTTAATTAGATCCCATTTGTCAATTTTGGCTTTTGCTGCCGTTGCTTTTGGTGTTTTAGACATGAAGTCCTTGCCCATGCCTATGTCCTGAATGGTACTACCTAGATTTTCTTCTAGGTTTTTTATGGTATTAGGTCTAACATTTAAGTCTCTAATCCATCTTTGAAAACTGGCACAAGACAGGGATGCCCTCTCTCACCACTCCTATTTAACATAGTGTTGGAAGTTCTGGCTAGGGCAATCAGGCAAGAGAAAGAAATCAAGGGTATTCAGTTAGGAAAAGAAGAAGTCAGATTGTCCCTGTTTGCAGATGACATGATTGTATATTTAGAAAACCCCATCGTCTCAGCCCAAAATCTCCTTAAGCTGATAAGCAACTTCAGCAAAGTCTCAGGATACAAAATTAATGTGCAAAAATCACAAGCATTCTTATACACCAGTAACAGACAAGCAGAGAGCCAAATCAGGAATGAACTTCCATTCACAATTGCTTCAGAGAGAATAAAATACCTAGGAATCCAACTTACAAGGGAAGTAAACGACCTCTTCAAGGAGAACTACAAACCACTGCTCAGTGAAATCAAAGAGGACACAAACAAATGGAAGAACATACCATGCTCATGGATAGGAAGAATCAATATTGTGAAAATGGCCATATTGCCCAAGGTTATTTGTAGATTCAATGCCATCCCCATCAAGCTACCAATGAGTTTCTTTACAGAATTGGAAAAAACTGCTTTAAAGTTCATATGGAACCAAAAAAGAGCCCGCATTGCCAAGACAATCCTAAGTCAAAAGGACAAAGCTGGAGGCGTCACACTACCTGACTTCAAACTCTACTACAAGGCTACAGTAAACAAAACAGCATGGTACTGGTACCAAAACAGAGATATAGACCAATGGAACAGAACAGAGTCCTCAGAAATAATACCACACACCTACAGCCATCTGATCTTTGACAAACCTGAGAGAAACAAGAAATGGGGAAAGGATTCCCTATTTAATAAATGGTGCTGGGAAAATTGGCTAGCCATAAGTAGAAAGCTGAAACTGGATCCTTTCCTTACTCCTTATACAGTTGATAAATTTTTATGCTACTTCTTATTGCATGGAAACAGATTCAGTACATATTTAAAAGTATATAGCCTTCATCTTCATCCTGATTTACTGGCGTATACTTCTATTTATACTTTTGTTTCACTTAATTCCTTCCCCTTTGCTCCACTCATTGTAGCTGAAATCACATGCCCTATTGTTTCAAATCCAGTTACTTATTTAAAGGATGCAATAAGGTTAAAATCTGTAATCACTGTGCTCATATTTGCAAAGAAAATACAGTATTTCTTATTTTAATTAATGCGATCATCCCAAAACTTTGCTCTATCATGTTAATGTTATTATATTCTTTTAATTTAACAATTTGCAGTATTGTCATGTCTTTTATTTCAGGTTCCTTTTTGGATGATTCAGTGTGGTTTGGGTAAACACTTCACCTTGATCATCTCCAAGATAGTTTCTGAGTGTAGAGATATAGAAACTCGTGACTATAAGAGAAAGAAGATTCATGACCTTATAGCGACATCTGTATCCTTGTACTTACAAAGATTTTGGCCTGAAACTGTTGTCAGTTCCTGAGGAATGATTGTTTCCGTAAATAGATGCTTACAAATGTTGGCACGTACTGAAAGGTCATTAAAGTCCCCAAGATACCTCCCTCTTGGAGCATTCTGCAAGACCTCTGATGGCCCACCAAGAGGTTTGCTTTCTCTGAACAAAAGCACAAAAATTTCTGATTTCTACATATCCCTCCACTGCCTTCTGTCAAAGCACTACTTTTTTTTTTTTTTTTTTTTTTTTTGAGACGGAGTCTCGCTCTGTCACCCAGGCTGGAGTGCTGTGGCCGGATCTCAGCTCACTGCAAGCTCCGCCTCCCGGGTTCACGCCATTCTCCTGCCTCAGCCTCCCGAGTAGCTGGGACTACATACCTAATTTATGCCAAAGGATAAATTATAACAGTTCAAGTAATATTCATTGGTTCTCACATTCGTGTGTTGGTATTTCTGATATGTTCTTTCCCATCAACTCTTGTTCTTTCCCCTTGCCCTTGTAAGGTCAATTGGATATGACTCCAGGCTCCCCACTCCAACGCATAGCCCAATCTTCATTTTAGTTCTCTTTTCAATAGTTTTCTTGGGAAAAAAGAGGACAAACTTCCAATTTCCTCTTTCTTTTACAAAGTGACTAAATGTTTGTATTTTCTTTCTTCAAGAGGGCAATAAACTCCACAACTCTGGTTTAATAATATGTATACAAAATATTATTTTTACCTTATGCAAAACCTCCTCTAATCTGTGTCCCTCAGGCATGACTCTGGATATGAAAGTTACAGAAATGATGGTAAATAGGAGTTACCAAAGATAAAATGTATTAATACCCCCCAAATCTGCTGCTTCACTAAAAGAGAATTATTGTGATTCTATGTAATTCTCAAAATATTTAGAATCAAGACAAATTTTCTTTTCACTTCACTTCGATTTTCTTCTTCAGATCTAATTCATGAGTATCTGTCTTGCCCTATGACTAATCTATAATATTGAATGCTCCATTTGGCAATTGAGTTTCTGATCTTGATTTCTTACAGTCTAGGAGTTTTGAAAGCAGTTTTATTAAAACAAAATTGGCATGTACTAAACTATATACTTTTAAAATCATAAAATTTAGCAAGGTTTGACATATGTATACAACACAGAATGATCAAATCAAGATAATTGTATTCATAGCTCCAGAAGTTTGTGTGTGTGTGTGTTCCTTTACAATTCCTCTCCTGTATCTCATATCACCCACTCCCCAGGCAACCACTGATTTACTTTCTCATAGTATAGATCTGTTTGTATTATCTATAGTTTTATATAAAGAAATTTATATACTCTGCAGTCATTCGTGTCTGGCTTCTTTCTTTTTTAATTTTTATGTTAAATTCAGGTGTACTTGTTCAAGTTTGTTATATGAGCAAACTCATGCCATGAGTGTTTGTTGCACGGAATTTTTGTCACCCAGGTATTAAGCCTAGTACTCATGAGTTATTTTTCCTGATCCTCTCCCTCCTCTCACCTTCCACCCTCAGCTAGGTCCCAGTGTCTGTTTTTCCCCACCATGTGTCCTTATCATTTAGCTTCCACTTATAAGTGAGAACATGAAGTGTTTGGTTTTCTGTTCTTGCATTAGTTTGCTAAGAATAATGGTCTCCAGCTCTATCCAGGTCATTACAAGTGTCAATAGCTGATCCCTTCCTATTATAGGGTAGTCTTCCATTGTATGGATATACTATAATTCCTGGATACATTTGCCTGTTGATGGAATTTTATGTTTCCTCATTATTCAATTTTATTTTGCAATTACAAATAATGATATTATAAGTATTTATATTTTGTGTCAAGATATGCTTTTATTCTTTTTGGAAAATTATTGAGGAGCAGAATGGATACAGTTTATGGTAGATGTACGTTTTACATTTTAAGAAACTTACTGTTTTCTAAAGTTGCTAAGCCATTCTACCTTCCCAACAGCATTGGATGAGGTTTCTATTTGATTTTCGTTCTCACTGACATATGGTGTGATAGTCTGTTTAATTGTAGTCATTCTAGTAGGTCTGTAGTGATATGTCTTTGTGGTCTCCATTCATGTTGTTCTAATAAATTCTTAAGTTGAACTTTTATTTGTGTGGTTACTTGCAATCTGCACATGTTTTTGGGTGAATTTTCTGTTCAAGCATTTTGTTCATTTTCTGAACAAACATTTTCTGTTCAAACATTTTGTTCAGGACACTTTATCCATTTTGTTTTTATATTTTTTTTACATTGTCTATGTCAGTTTTCAACCTGTAGTAATTACATAATCTCATGGGACATATTGTCAGGATTGTGGAGGTTTAGAAGGTAATATTACTACTATCTCGAATATAGAGGCCAAATATGCTGCTTAGGATCCCATAAAGAAATAGGCTAAAATGTCAACAAGACTGCTATTAAGAAACCTGTTTAGGAATGAGTCATTTATTACATATTTAGTATGCATATATACCCTCCTAATCCGTGGTTTGTCTTTTAATTATCTTAACTGTAAAGTTTGAAGCATGGAAGTAAGTTATCAGGTTTTTTATGCATCATGATTTTGACATTATCTCTAAGAAGTATTTGCCTAGCCCCAGATCACAAAGATTTATTTCTACCTCTTCTCCTAGAAGTTCTATAGTTTTAGGTTTAATGTTTATTTACTTAACTTTTGTCTGTAATGAAGGATATGGAGCAAAGTTTATTTATTTGCATATAAATATCCATTGATTGAGATACTGTACTCCCTGAATTGAGTCACTGTTGCAGTTTTGTTAAGAATTAGTTGTCTAAATATGTGTGTAATCATTTCTGGATTCTCTGTTCTTTTCCATTTTTCTATTATCAAGCTTTATGCAATGCCATACTGGCTAATGCCTACAGATTTCTAATAAATCTTGAAATCAAGTAGCAATTATCCTATATTTATGTTTTCAAAATTTATTTTGTCTACAAATGTCTTATATGAAACTTAGAATCATCTTTTTATTTCCTGTCAATTTGTCAGTGGTAATAAAGAATACCTGACTCAATTTTTTGATGTCTGACTGCTAACAGCTCTTAAGCCTCTCCTCTCACTCTTGCATTTGTGTCCAACATCAGAGCAAGCTGATGAGAATGCTTGATGCTCCCTCCTTTGGCACTGTGGGAAAATCAAACTGAGCAGGCCCCTGAACCTCTGCAGAAACTCTCACCCTTGTCCCACTGCCTAACCACAATAAAAACTCCAAGCCAATCTCTTTTTCTTACTCTTTCAAGCTTTTTTAGACCTTCTTTGTTGTCTGTTTTTTATTTATTTAAACTTTTTATTTTTAATTATTATAGATCCATAATAGTTGTATCTATTTATGGGAGGGGCATCCCCTGCTCTCCCCAGACACCTCAATTAGGTAAGTAGAAAACATTTTCATGCCATCTTGGTGTGTGTGTTTGTTATTTTCAGTCTTGATAACCAAACCAAATTTTAGGTAGCGATCTCTCCTGTCATTATAGAGTGACCACAGGAATTGACACTATGATCAGGATGGCTAGGCAATGATTATCACCTGGTAATAGGGCCACTGCTGGAGATCAGCATGGACTTTGAACTGCTGCCTGCTGTTTATCCTGTGCTTTGAGCTGCGCTGCTTTGTGTTGTACTGTTGAATCCTTCCCAATGTCTGTTATAGATTTAGCTGACCTAAGTTGAAAGTTTCAATATTTTGCATTTAGGGACAAGGCCATGTGACTGTAACCCTCTTACAGGGTTCTGGGTCATATTTCTTGGTCTAGACCTATTTATGTGTCTTAGAGTAAGGTTGTGACTGATGCTACCTAAGAGGAAAGAATATGTATTTCCTGTGGTTGATTGGTGTGTGTCTCAACACAAAAAGATAGTATGTGAAATGAGCCCATCAGCTGGCTGCTTATGAAAGAGTAGCTATTAGAGAGTATGAGCAGGTGAAAGAGAAAAAGAGAGAGGGGGGAGCACATGGTGGCAGGGAGATAGAGAAACTAGAATTAAAAAAAAGTCTGAAACAGACATTCTCAATTTGATCCAATCAGAAATCTGAAATTTACTAAAAGAATATAAGGTTTTGTTGTATCTCTTTTATACGCTTATTAGCTAAAGCTCTTTTTAAAATTTTAGTCTTTGCTAAATAGTTGCTTGGTTAACAATATACATATACATATGTAATGTATCACGACATAGTGATATTGTATCTTGTAGGAAAGTTTAAACTTTCCCTCTAAAGGTTTAAGAATTATGTTTCCTGAAAAAAAATTACTGACAAGAGGCAGAATAACAGAAGAAAGACTTACAAATTGATTAATGCACAAGCACACAGCAATTACACAAGTATGAATCTTCCAAGAAAGGTCAGATGGTTGCAGCTGCATCTTAAATACTCTTTCCATAGGAGAAAGGAAAATGGAGAAGGTAGGGAATTATAGAGAAACAGTAAATGAATTTTAGGTGAGATGAATATGCCCAAAGAGTAGACAATACTTTGAAACAAAATTCCTCTGGGTTCTGGGAGAGGTAGCAATAAGTTTTGAGAAGGCGAAGGACAGAACTGCACTGTAAACAATGTTTCCTTATTGTACAGATAAAGTCTGTAGGGTAACAACCCTCAGAAGACTGGATGAAAGGCTATTCTTGAGGGCATGGTGATGACTTTTAGTGTTCTCTTTGGTGATTAACCTTCCCTGGGTAATGAGATTTCAGACAGAAGATTGAATGCAATTGTGTTTCTTTTGCAATAACTTCCCTTTTGAGAATTTTTAATTATCAAAATATTATTGATGTTTGCAATGGTATGCAGTAAAAGTTACTTGGAAACAGTTTGATAGCTTCATACGTTACTTTTAAAATTTGTTAAGTGAGACCAGAGCGGTGTTGAATTTCGGGCTGATTATTTCTCATTATTGAATCAAGACCTCACTTGGTTTCACTTCTACATGCCCCATGAACTATGTGGTGTTCCAATCTTACTCGACAGAACAGCCTCGATTCCAGGTTTTGTGTGGACATCAGACACTTCCCTCTACCTTTATCAGGTGGTTTACTCCTCATTCAGGCTGTTTTCTCACACATATACTCTGCTGAATGCTGGAGGGGATTCCTCTGAAGAGCTCTGTAGTTCTTTCATGCGTACCTCTCTGCTCTAGCATACTGTAATCACTAGCCACACTGGTTTCCCTAATCATTCAAGTTTATTTCTTCAAGTCAGAGAGATCCTGCCAGGCTCAACTTGCATTCCTTTCTTTGACCTGCATCCTTGAAACTCTCAGAAGGTAGTGAGATGTAGTAATGGTGGGATTTACCTCATGTGTGTTTTGTCTTTCAGGAATCACTGCCCTTCCCCACTTCACTCCCTTGTCAGGGGTCAATGCCCAGTCTCTTGGAAGCCATTGTTTCATATATTTTGCACAGTTTTAGTTTTTGTTTCAGAGGAAGATTAAGTCCCATATGCTCCACCTTTGCTGTAACTGGAAGTCTAGAGTTTAAGATTTTAATTTTTTTGCTCAGTATTTAATAGGTGTCATGGTTATTTTTGTGTGTCAACTTGCCTGGGCTATGGGGTGCCACAACGTTTGGTTGAACATTATTCTTGGTGTGTCTGTGAGCATGTTTCTGGATGAGATTAACCTTTGAATCTGGATACTGAGTTAAGCATATTGCTCTTGCCAGTGTGAGTTGGCCTCATCCAATCTGTTGGAGGCCTGAATAGAGCAAAAATCTGAGAAAGGAAAATTTGTTCTCTCTGTCTTTGAGCTGGGACATTAATATTCATTGGCTTCAGACTTAAACTTGGACTAGAATTTGAACCATTGTCTCTCCTGGGTCTCTGTTTTGCTGCCTAAAGGTCTTGAGACTTTTCAGTCTCCATGACTATATAAACAAATTTCTTATTATCGATCTGTCTGTCTGTGTATGTCTCTCTCTCTCTCTCTCATTTACCTGTGCATCTCCTATTTGTTATCTGTCATAGATAGGAGATACATAGATAGGAGATCTCCTTTGTATCTCCTATCTATTTCCTTTCTGTTCTTTTTCTCAGAGAGAACTCTGATTAACATAATAGACCAGTATTTTATGCACAAACCATAATATTGTGTGTGAATCCAGTCTAATTCTGGGAAAGTGATCTAGCATAAAGTACTCTGTCTGCCTGGATATCTACAAGTTACCAACACTATTATTTCATGGAAGTTGGAGGAGCTTTTTACACAAATACTTTGTAATATTATTAATTTATCACCTATCATTCCCAAAGTCATCCTTTTCACCTGCTTTATGAGAAAGGAAATGGAGTCATTAAATATTGTTTGCCTCTTCTAACTTGGATAGGGCTAAGCTTTGTCAGCAGAAGGCACTGAAAAAACATTGCAGTAGACATATGACTGTTGCTGCCTGGCTGTTCTATTCTTGCTCAGCAGACTTCTTCAGTGTCTGGCTCTTGATATGCAAGGAGGACAGCAGCATTTGGTGGCCAATAGTTTTTTTTTTTTTTTTTTTTTTTTTTTTTCCTAGTGTGTTCCTATTGGAAGGATTTGTGGCTTCCAGCATGTTTGGAGTGTTATCATTGTGGAAATCAACAGTGAGATACCTCTACATGAACAACTTTTTTTTTTTTTAATAGTTCTTGACTACCTCATCAAATATGGTTTTAAAAAAATATCAGATTGAGGGGTACATTTGTAGGTTTGTTTCATGGATATACTTTATAATGGTGAAGATTGGATTGGGCTTCTAGTGCACCCATCATCCACTAGCGAACATAGTACCCAATAGGTAATTTTTTTAAACCTTGGCCCCACTTCCACTCTCCCCTTCATTTGGAGTCTCCACTGTCTATTATTTTCATATTTATGTCCATGTGTACCTATTATTTAGCCCCACTTGTAAATAAAAACATGTGACATTTGATTTTCTGTTTCTGAGTTATTCCATATAAGATAATGGCCTCCAGCTTCATATGTGTGTGTGTGTGTGTGTGTGTGTGTGTGTGTGTGTGTATTTTATTATATATATATAGATATATATCTCTCTCACATTTTCGTTATCTAGTCAACTGTTGATGGACACTTAGGTTGATTTCATGATTTTGCTATTGTGAATTGTCTTGTTATAAACGTGTAAGTGGAGGTGTATTTTTTTATGTAATGAGTTATTTTCCTTTGGGTACATAACCCGTAGTGAGATTGTTGGGTCAAATGGTAGTTCTATTTTTAGTTAAATGAACAACTTTCATTGACAGCCTTGAGGATATTTCTGACAAAGTCCAAAGGATAGATTTCCAGAGCATTTTACAGGTACAGAACTGCAACAAATTCTTTGTATTCAGTGATTCATGGCTGTGCCCCTCTCCAGTCAGATCTGGAAGTCAGCTAGCCCTGGTGATAGGGAGTTAAGACTTAATGCTCTATCGTAGTCCTGAAGGTAGTGCTGATTCCTTATATACATTATTCACTTCTAGAATTCTCTATACTTCGTATTCTGTATACTTTGTTCATATTTGTAGGTTTTTGTTATTCTAATTCCCTGTTAGAATTAATAATTCTTTATATTAAACTTGCCCTGCTTAAATTATCATGCAGTAATTCACTCTTGTTTGGACCCAGATTGGTTGATGCACACTTACGTAGTTGAATATTCCTAAAACCAGCCTGCTTGTTCTTCCCTTTTTATGATTTCGGTTCCAATTCCTCTCAGTTTTTGCCACTGCTTAAATGTCTAGTTCCTTTTGTGCCCCTATTAAAATTAGAAAAAAAAAAATGCAAAAATCTTAAAAAGGCTTCTAAATTTGTATGTTCTGCTATCCCTACTACCTCCATACTATTATCTCTTATCACAGTTATCCTCATTTACAAAGCTCTAGATACATTTGCCTTAGCCATTGAATGTGAATTTTTTTTTTTTTCTACACCTGCTGTTCATTATGTTTAGAGTGGTCTTCCTGAAGATGTGTACATGAGTGGCTCATGATCCTCAATAGATCTCAACTCAAATACCATCTCTTTAGGGGGTCTTTCCAAATCACTCTATTTAAAATAATCAAACTTTCACTCTCAGTCATTCTTTATTATATTACTTATATGATTGTATTAATGACAATTATTAGTCTCTGAAATTATATCCTTAATTTTTATTATACATATATTAAAGATAATTCTTTCCACCTCTCTCCCACCCACTAAAATATAAGCTACACATGGAGAAATGAAAGAAACTTAATTTTATTGCTACATTTCTATCGTGTAGAACACGGACTAGTACATAGGTGCATAATCAGGAATTTTAAAATTGATCGATGGATAAATCTGATAATAATGTCTTCATTCCAAATCTCTGAAAACTCCAATCTAGACCTCCCCAATTTTGACAAAGTTTTGAGCTTTTATGCTCTCATAGATGGTAAAAATATCATGGCTTAATATATTTATTAAACAAGTTATTCATGGTTGAAATGTGATGTTTGATTTATAACACCTCTTATAATAAACATATGATGTCTAATTTATTTGAAAACTAAAGATAGCATGGTGGGTGAAGTAATATACAAAAATGAAAATCTTTATGGGCTTTTTTGCTTCATGAAAAAAGTATCAAAGATGTGCAGAATAAGCACTTGCTGAAAATATTTAACTATTTAATTAACAATGTTAGGTTACCACCAACTTTAATATTACATTAGCATTGTAGTTTATAAGTTATTGTTTTCATATCTGTTATTTTGTATGATACGAATTAAAATCCATGATTAAGTACAGAGGATCTACCCTTCCACCTCCCTAGGGTTTAGAATAAGCATAAATAGGTAGGTATGTAGGCCCTTCTTGCTCTTCCTGTGTAAAGATTAGGATAGGTAAATGTTTCAGAGGACTTTCTGTGCCTATCTCACAGTTATATTACTCTCCAGAGGTCTCTAGTATATTGTAGTGGAAATGTTAATGTTCATCTCTCTTTCTTAGTGATACTCCCAAGGGATCTTCCTCCTGAGTGATAAATATATGTAACTCTCTAAGCAAGGAAAACCTTGATCATTGCTAAGTAATGTTATTTAAGATGAGAACATACCTTAATGAAACTTTTGTTAATCATTCCCGAGATTTTCTGCATGTGGTCTTATCTTTCTGTTAGTTTGAGAGTTAGCTAAATCTTTGGATTTCTATTAATAAAAGCTGGCATTTGTAGACAATTACTGGAGGCTAGATATTATCTTACTTTTTCCATGTTTTATTGGTGCAATTTAGATACTAATTAATACTGACATAGAGACCATAAGGAAAGTAGCCCAAGATCACAAGGCTGTAAAGGGAAATCAGAGTATAAATACAGACAGCCTACACCAGACACACAGTTGAAAGCACAATTCTAATGCTTTCCTTGGAAGACAACTTACCACACTGAGTTACTCAGAGTTCTGTGAATGACTTGGACATATTGTCTGAACAACTTGACCTTTAGTGGAGTTTTAGCCATTCTTAAATTTTGAAAAGGGAGCTAGTAAGTATGGATTGGGCTTCTTAGTTATTTTAACTTATATGTCAACCAGGTTGATACTAGCAATAGAGTACAAGTTTTAGAGTTAAACCACCTGAGTTTGAAGCTCAGATACTTTAATTTCTAGCTAAAGTGCAATAATAATCTCCTAACACTCTATCCCCCTTCCTGGCTTTCTTTTTCTTTATATTGCTTTTTACTTTCTTCTATAATATTTATTTAATGTATTAATTAATACATATGATTATTACATATTAATTATTAAAATGTATTATCTTTTTATTTATTTTATTGGTGTATAATCCACATGAGGTAATAATAAAAGTGTTAGGGGGCAAGGACAGGAAAAACCTGACCTTCTTCTGTGGAATTCAGTGATTACTGATCATTTCTAAGATTTTTCCCCATTCTTTCTTGCAACCTTTCATTGTTTCTTTTAGTTGTAAGAATCACTCTCTTTCAGGGTTTTTACACTTTCTCATGGTGACAGACCAGAAAAGAATGACAACTAGTTATTTCTAATCGGAGGTTCTATATTTATCTGTATTGTCTATAGCATTTGCACAATGTAAATACATTTTTGTCCTTCATTATGTACAGATTTTCAAACACTTAAGCAGCGGCACAAAGTTCTAGTAGACAGACATTGTTGTGAAAACAAAGTTACACTAAACTAAGTAGATTTGACTGATAATGCTATAGGGATTTCAGAAAAATAAAGTACCAATATGCACTCCAGTCCAAGAAACATACATGGGAATGGTGATATTTGAAGAGTTTTTCGTTTTTTAATTTTATTTTTAAAGATAGAAAACAAAAACTACTCCAAGTATTTAAATAGAGAAAATTTAACATAGAATATTGAACAAAAAAGGGAAAAGATCAGAAACCACAGAAGGAATGGTTAGACATTACAGAGATTAGCAACAGCATGAACTGCTGATCACTCCCAAGCAAAAATAATAAAAGGAGTTAGCATGCTTATTGGAGCTCAGGGACTGTAACTATTTTGTCGAAGTTGGATTCTGGAGCTGGTGCTAACTGACAGGAGCTGGAAACACAAAGGTAATCTAACAGTATCTGCCTAGGGCAGAGAAAGGGGAAAAACAGCTTGCCATCCTGCTTGTTTGTCATGGCCTCTCATTGGCTTAATCCAGTTGAAATAATTAGACAAAGTAGCAGGGGAAACACAGACTGCAAGAGTCAGGCTCTTTGATACAGAGCACACCTAGCAAAGTCAAGGAAGGAGTTTGAGGGGAAATGAATGTATAGGAAATAAATAAGAGCAAAATTTAGTAGTAAATATAAATACCAGAGATTAACATAGGTATCTGAAGGCTAAAGCTGAGCTTGCATATTGGGTATCTTAAGTAAGAAAGTGAAATTGATCGCTTAGGCAACATGAAGTAAGTGGAGAAAGGAATATCTTTTAAAGAAAAGGAGAAAGGAAGAAAAGAAAAAAAAGGAAAGTAGAAAAATGAAAAAGCAGAAGGGAAGTGATGACTGTTAGAAGAACCAGTTAAAAACCTGCTTTTAAGTTGTGAGGGTGCAGAATTATGTTGGTAGAGAATTGAGAATAACACAGGACATGTGAAAATTATTTTGTGGCCGGGCGCGGTGGCTCAAGCCTGTAATCCCAGCACTTTGGGAGGCCGAGACGGGCGGATCACGAGGTCAGGAGATCGAGACCATCCTGGCTAACACGGTGAAACCCCGTCTCTACTAAAAAAGACAAAAACTAGCCGGGCGAGGTGGCGGGCGCCTGTAGTCCCAGCTACTCGGGAGGCTGAGGCAGGAGAATGGCGTGAACCCGGGAGGCGGAGCTTGCAGTGAGCTGAGATCCGGCCACAGTACTCCATCCCGGTCGACAGAGTGAGACTCTGCCTCAAGAAAAAAAAAAAAAAAAAAAAAAAAAAAAAAAAAAAAAAAAAAAAAAAAGAAAATTATTTTGTAGGCATAATCAAGAGTATATGGTAATTTATTGTTCATAAACTATGAGATAGTTATACAATTTTAAGCCTGAGGAACAAATACCTTGTATCCTTAATAGATAAAACAATTAAGTGGAGTATCTCCTTTGCTCAAATGTGTTCAAAATATAGTTATCTTATGGTTAGATTATGGATTATGGAGAAACAATATTTTGCATTCCATGTACTAGATTTGTGATTTTGGAAATGTTACTTAGTCATTCTATGCTTTAATTTATTCATCTGTAAAATAAGAATAATGGTACCATCTCCTTTTTGTGATTATTATAAAGAAATAAGTAAATATTTGTAAAGCCTTCCTAGATAGTTTTGCTATACATGTTGTTACACTGAGTTTGAGATGACATCTTTGTAGCGATATCTTATAAGCAATTATAGATTGTGCTTTGAAGAAGGATTCATGTGGAGACGTATAATGGAAAATCAGAAGAGAAGTGCTGGAGAAATCCATAAAACACATGGTCTTATAGAGCAAGATTCTGAAGGGAAATATTAACAATTGTGGAAAGGTGATTTTGTAAAAATATAAGACAACAAAACAGAGAACCAGTTTGAAAGATCAAAAAAAAAAAAAAAAAGTACAAAAACTTGCAGTAACAAGTTACAAAGCCTAACATTCTAAGAATGATGTGACGATATATAGGGTCAAATATTTTGAGAAATGAAAACTAACACAAAGTTATAGCTTTTGCTAAAAGAGAAGTATTTAGAATAATATATTAGAATTTCACTTCAGAACAAAGATAGACAATAGATGAAGATAAAGTGAAGCAGAGAATGAACATTCTTCATCAGCTGATCTTGATAACATAAGGAAGGTAATAGGGAAGATAAGTCCTGAATAGATGCTTGACTATGAATGCTTCTTAAAATGATAAGGAAATCACTTTAGATGATTCTAACTTGCAAATTGAAAATTAAAATGTGTCTTGAACAGGTTTTCTTCTTTCTCTAGCTCTCTAGATTTAAGAACTTTCTTATTCTTGGCCCTGTGTTATATAGGATATGTGGACAGATACACACAATTTGAAGTTTAGTTGTCATCTAGTCTAGTTTAGAAGTTTCTCTCAAATTACCATGGCCCCATATGCATATTTGTGAAGAACATATAATTGAAGCCCTAACCAACAGACACGATGAGGAATTTAAGAAAATTTATGAACAGTACTAATTTGTATATATATATATAATTAGAGAAGTATAGAGTTCTGGGATTTAAAGTTGGTATTAAAAGTCATCACATGAAATATCTCTTAAAACGAGGTGTCTAGGATTTTCTGGAATAATCCAAGGACAATGCATTTGTTCTAAATTTTCGTTGGTTGTAATTACACATTTTTAACATAAAAATAGAAAAAGGCAGTACAACATGAGAAACAATAATCTATTTTCTTCCAGTACTATTCTCAAAATAAATTTCAACTCTTTTAATTGTTGCTGCTGAATTCATTTCTCTAACCTAAATATATAAGAACAACCTTATATCCAGCTATCCCACTTCTGTATATGTCCAGAGGAATTGAAAACAGGATCTTGAAGAGATATCCAACATTTTCATGTTCATTTCATCATTATTCACAATAGCCAAGATATGAAAACAACTTAAATGTCTATTGACTAAGAAATGTGTAAGGAGGAAAACTGTGTTTGCATACATATCTATACACTCACCCATATATACATATAGGATAGTATATATACACACACTTTATAGTGTGCATATATATAGTATACATAGGATATATAGTATATGATATATATATGAGTGTGTATATATATAAACACACATCTATATGTGTGTATAAGGAAAGTGACAAAAGTGATCTCATCTACATATAAATACATCTATGTGTTTATATATGTGTATATATATACACACATATATGTGCACACCCATACATATACACATATACATATGTATATACATATATACATACTCTCCCCATATATATGTGTGTATATAATACATGCATATATTCATATGTGTGTATATAAATATATATATATTTATTCATGTGTGTATATATACTATATACATATATTTATATGTATGTGTGTATATATAATGTATACATATATATTTATATGTATGTGTGTATATATGCTCTCTCCCCCCATATTATGTATAGGGAGAGAGAGAAGTGTGATATGCTGAAAAAGATCTAGGTCAGGTAAATTTGTTGAGCCTGATCTGAGAATATTTTTTTTGATGTTTTGAACCCTAACACTTGATGAATAATTTGTCTGGCTATCGAATCTACATTATAAAATATTTTACTTCATAACATGAAGAAATTACACTGCTGAATTCTAGCTTCCAATATTGACATTCAGAAACTGGAAAAAAAATTATTTCAAATTCTGCTTCAGTGTGACCTGATTTTGATGTGTTGCTCATTATAAGGAGTTTTCATACTTCTTTCCCTGTTCTTCCTCTGAAATTTGACACTGATGCACCCTCATAGGAATCTATTTCATTAACTTAACTGGGCAATAGTTATGCCTTTTTGGTCGGAATACTTATTTCATTCAGTTATGGTAAGTTTTCTTTTATTATCTCTTTGAAAATGTCCTTGTTAAACCCCTTTCTCTTCTTCCTCCCACAAAGAACTTGTCTTAGTTGAATGTTGAACCGCCTGGTTTGTTTTTCTTATTATCATTTTCACCTATTGTCATTATCTTTCTCTTCTAACTTTTGGGAGATTTATTTAACTTTACCTTTTTACATTTTTGTTTGTCTATTTATTTTATGTAACAAACATTTATTATTCAAGATGTTGAATGTTCTATTATTTTTCCTTCTCTTTTAGTCACTCTATGTTGTAGATATATTTTCCTACCTCCGAGGTTATGATTTTCAGTTCCTATTCATCTTTGACACTAGAGGTGTTCTGTAATTATGGTACTAACATGCTTCTTTAAAAGCGAGACATGAAAGTGTTGATTGGAACATCTGTGTGCATTGTGGACTTCACTGTGTTACAATTAGGTGGCTAGTGAGCATTTTAATTGCTCAAAATATCAGCATGTGCAGGTAATCAGTAACTTCAGAGAAGGATTCTCTAATTTCTTGTTCAGAATATGTTAATTGGTTGTCAGAAATTTGGATTCGTGATAGAAGGTAGAAAGAGTTGGGAGTTGTGCCATCAGCATTAAAGGCAGCGGATCTGGAATTGGTCTGAGCTGCCTTACCGTAATAATACATATACATGGAAGGCCCTGACTGCTGGTCGAGGCATAAAACATACTGATTATCAGGGTTGCTTTCAAATCATGGGTCAGAGGCAAGTTTCCTAACAAGTTGTTAACAGTTTCTCAAAACTGTTTATTGATAATAGTAATATTAGTGATTTGCAACTGGTCTTGCCAAGATTGGAAAGGGGCTATGCCTTTAGGGTGGATTATACTTTAAAAGTCTGCCTACCTGAACAGCTGGGTATAAGAAACCACAGACAGCTGGGTGCAGTGGCTCATGCCTGTAATCCCAGCACTTTGGGAGGCCAAGGCAGGTGGATCACGAGATCAAGAGATCGAGACCATCCTGGCCAACATGGTGAAACTCCATCTCTACTGAAAATACAAAAAATTACCTGGATTTAGTGGCACACGACTGTCGTCCCAGCTACTCAGGAGACTGAGGCAGGGGAATCACTTGAACCTGGAGGCGGAGGTTGCAGTGAGCCGAGATTGTGCCAGTGAACTCCAGCCTGGTGACAGAGTGAGCCTCCGTCTCAATAAATAAATAAATAAATAAATAAATAAATAAATAAATAAAACAGACAAGACTCCACCTTTGCATTTTTGCTGGAAATTGTTCTGTTCATGTGCTGGTGATCCCTGATATGAAATAGAAACCATATCCTGAATGACCCACACAGAGAGAGAAAATCTGTCTCTCTCTGTAGCGAACACCTGTCTGTGATGCACACTGTTACTCTCATGCTGTCATTACATTGCATCATTTATTAGCAGTAACTTTAAATTTGGGAGTAATATCATTTTGAGTCCCATAAACTTTTGGAAAAAAAAAAATGGCCCTATGTGCCACTGTTTGTTAGTGCAAAAGTCCTGTCTTAAGTTATTTATATTCCCCAGTTCAGTTCTGATTCCTCCTGAAGGCTTTTTGTTATGCTTTGGGTCCCTGTGTCTTCAGTCTTTGGCTCTGTGTCTCTATAGAACACCCCTTCCAGTTTCTGAGAACGGTTTAGTTTTGGTGTTTAGTGATCAGTCAGGCTCATGATACTGACATTCAGTCAGGTCCTGGTTTTTAGACTTTGGTTTCTTTAATCCAGCATTCTTCCACATGTGCCTCTACTTTCTGACTCTTTCATGGATTTGACGAGGAAATCAGCTTTCTTTTCCTGATGTAACTGATAAATAACTTTTCATGTTTATCCTGCTTTCCAATTTTACTTTATCATAGATTAGAATTGCATGTGTCTTCATTTTATTAAAAATTGAGTTTGTGCTGCTTCTTTCTTCTGAGTATGTTTGGGGAGTAGTGATTTCTCAAAGGAATATATGGCTATCTCAAAATAAGAATACCTCAGAGTAGAGTTTTGATCCTATGCTAGATCAGAGTCAATGCTCTCCCAAAAGTCAAAGTTTATATACCCCCCTAGGAAAAATGCAAAATGAAAACTGAATAATTTTCTCTTAACTAGGGTTTTGTTTAAAATTAAAAGGCAAAATTCCTTACTGAATGGGTGTGAAACATATAGCCAAGACTGGAATCGTGTGTGTGTGTGTGTGTGTGTATTTGTGTATAGTGGTGGTGGTGGTAAGGTATAGTGGGGATTTATGTGGGGGTATCTGATTTTCCCCAGTAATCCACATTCAAACACTAGTATACTGTGGGACAACAGAAGATAAAAACATGAGAATGTTTAAGTATACCGGTAAAAAGGAAGGGTGATGATGGCCATGCTGTCTTCCATGTTGCAAAATGCCTTTACTCAATTTAACAATTTCAGGAATGTGTTAAAAGAAAACAGAAGGAAAACATTTCCTTGTACATACTCTTTTGACGCTAATGATTCTCACCTACAAATCCATGTCACTCAGTAACCTAAAATCTAACAATATCTGTGAGTATATGCGCCAGTTCAGTAGGAGTGAGGAGTGTGATTGCAGATTGGCAGAGAACTTTCTTTCCTTCATTTATTCCAAGGCAACCTACTTGATTGTCATGAACTTGCAACTGTGCCAAAATACACCTTCTTGGAAATCCTATTCCTACGGTTTAAACCTGACTTTAGCACTCTTCCACATATATTTACATTTCCTTATATAATAAAATAGAGGTATTACTTAGTCAGATCTCCACACATTCTTATTCTGATAGTTACTCATTCTTTTATTTTCTTCATAACGTTTTTGGCTTTGCTCAGAATGCTTGATGGTCTTTTAAAATCTGCAGTCTAGCATATCATACAGACTTTTATGTATCAAATGTAGTGAAGATGGAGGAGAATTTTTATAACTAATCCTCATCTTCCTGGTGATGCTGGAGGCAATGTTGACTCCATCAGACAATTTTGTAAACATGTTTTAGTTTAGAATTTACTTGCAAGAAGATGACTAAGGAACTTCTTATTTTAGTTTTTAAATTTTCCTTCCTTCCTTCCTTCCTTCCTTCCTTCCTTCCTTCCTTCCTTCCTTCCTTCCTTCCTTCCTTCCTTCCTTCCCTCCCTCCCTCCCTCCCTCCCTCCTTCCTTCCTTCCTTCCTTTTTCTTTCTTTCTTTCTGACAGAGTTTCCCTCTTGGCGCCCAGGCTGGAGTGCAGTGGTGCGATCTCAGCTCACCGCAACCTCAGCCTCCCAGGTTCAAATGATTCTCTTGCCTCAGCTTCCTGAGTGGCTGGGATTACAGCCATGTGCCACTATGCCTGACTAATTTTGTACTTTTAGTAGAAGTAGATTTCTCCATGTTGGTCAAGCTGGTTTTGAACTCCCAACCTCAGGTGATCTGCCCTCCTCAGCCCCACAAAGTGCTGGGATTACAGGTGTGAGCCGCCGCACCCGGCTTTATTTTAGTTTTTCTTAAGCACCATACCTGATATGCTGAAATGGCTTATTGAAAATAAAACTGTAATATAGGGAGTAGTGGGACCCAGGTGTCTGGAGAATGGAAATTAGTTGCTTAATTTTCTTAACTTCATCACTAAAAAGAGAAAGTATAAAAACTATGTTTCAGATTTAGAGATTTCTTAAATCTAAGTGGTACCATATCCAAAGTTAGCACAATTTTCATGGTTCTCCACATCGATCAAAGGAATTTTTTAGGAGCTGCATCTTATGGGTGCAGATCATTCCAGAGATGCTGCAATGTTAAAGTTTGCCTTTTTAAATTGTGTACTTAGTCATTTAGTATTATTCAATGGTGTTGGATGGGATTAATGATGAGTATGAGGCTGCCTTGCAGATTTATGCCCTTGTGGTATCATAGTATAAGAATTCAAGTTTTAGCTTCATTGAAAATCAGAAGGCATTATAATTTATTTTAAACCTATACCATTCAAAATCCCTTTAAAGTTATATTTCATTCAGCAGTTTTGTTTGTGTTAGTTTTGAGTGTGTGTGTGTGTGTGTGTAGGTGTGTGGTGATGAGATCCAAATATAATAATTACATTTTCCTGTAACTATGATCCTTATCTCAATATAATAAGAAACATATATTATTTTTATTATCTGTTTCAACATTTTAGTCATATTATATTTGATTTATTGCATATCTAGTAAACAAATTTAATCATTATTTTATCCAAACTCATCATAGAATCATTAATTTAAAAAAATTAAATTGATTTCATGGTTACATGTGCAGGCTTGTTATATAGGTAAATTTCATGTCATGAGGATTTGGTGTACAGATTATTTTGTCACCCAAATAATAACCATTGTACCCAACAGGCAGTTTTTCAGTCCGCACCCTCCTCCCATCCTCCACCTTCAAGTGTGCTCTAGTGTATATTTTCAGTGGTACTTATAAGTGAGAATATACAGTATTTGATTTTCTGTCCTTGCATTACTTCAGTCAGGATAATGGCTTCCAGATCAATCCATATTGTTGAAAAGAACATAACATCTCATTCTTCTTTATGGCTGGATAGCATTGCATGGTGTATACCTACCACTTTTTTTTATCCAGTCTACTTTTGATTGGGCACTTAGATTTATTCCATGTATTTGCTATTGTGAATAAAGTTATGACAAACACACATGTGCACATATTTTTATGTTAGAATGAGTTATATGTGTTTGGGCATATACTCAATAATGGGGTTACTGGTGGAAGGGTAGTTCTGTTTTATGGTCTTTGAGAAATTGCCAAATTGCTTTCCACATTGACTGAACTAATTTACATTTCCACCAACAGTGTATACACATTCCATTTTCTCTGCAACCTCACCAGCATCTGTTATTTTTTGACTTTTTAATAACAGCCATGCTGTCTGGTGTGAGATGGTACCTCATTGGGGTTTAGATTTGCAGTTCTTTAATTATTGGTGATGCTAAACACTTTTTCATATGCTTGTTGACCTCATGTATGTTTTCTTTTGAAAAGTGTCTGTTCATGTTATTTTCCTAGTTTTAATGGAATTGCTCATGTTTTGCCTGTTAATTTAAGTTCCTTGTACATTCTCGATATTAGACCTTGCTCACATGTATAGCTTGCAAATATTTTCTCTCATTCTGTGGGTTGTCTGTTTATTCTCCTCAGAAGAAGTGACTTAGTTTAACTAGGTCAAATTTGTCAATTTTTATTTTTGTTGAAATTACTTTTGAAATCTCATCATGAAATATTTGCCAGAGCCTATGTCCACAATGGTGCTTTGTAGGTTTTCTTCAAGAGTTTTTTTTTAGTTTTAGGTTTTACATTTAAATCTTTAATCCATCTTGAGTTTATTTGTGTATATTGTGTAATAAAGGGGTCCAGTTTCAATCTTCTGTGTATGTCTACCGAGTTATCCCAGCACCACTTATTGAATAAGGGGTGTTTTCCCCATTGCTTGTTTTTGTCAGCTTTGTCAAAGATTAGATGATTGTAGGTGTGCCACTTTATTTCTTGGCTTTCTATTGTGTTCCATTAGTCTATGTGTCTGTTTTGTTGTTGTTATTTTTTACCAGTACCATGTTATTCTGGTTATTGTAACCTTGTACTGTAGGTTGAAGTTGGATAATATGATGCCTCCAAGTTGTTCTCTTTGCTTAGGATTATGTTCACTCTTCAGGTACTTTTTTGGGTTCATATGAATTTTAGAGCAGCTTTTTCTATTTCTGTGAAGAATGTCTTGGGTAGCTTGATAGGAAGATCATTGATCTGTAAATCAATGTGGGTAGCATGGCCATTTTGAAAATACTGATTCTTCCTATCCATGATCATGGAATGTTTTCTCATTTGTTTGTGTCAAATTGATTTATCTGAGCAGTGCTTTGTAATTCTAGTTATAGAGATCTTTCAAGCCCCTGGTTATCTGTATTCTTAAGTATTTTCTTTTCTTTTATTTTCTTTTATTGGGACTATCATGATTTTGATTGCATTCTTCATCCAACACTCAGCTTGGACATTGTTGGTGTACAGAAATGCTAATGATTGTCATACATTGACTTTGCATCCTGAAACTTTGCTCAAATTGTTTATCAGATCTAGGAGCTTCTGGACAGAAACCATGGGGTTTTCTAAACATAAAGTCATTAGCCTGTAAACAGTTTGACTTCTCCTCTTTCTATTTGGATGACTTTTATTTATTTTTCTTGACTAATGGCTCTGGCTAGGACTTTCAGTACTATGCTGAATAGGAGTGGGGAGAGTGGGCATCCTTGCCTTGTTAGGTTCTCAAGGGGCATGCTTCTAGCTTTTGCCTCTTCAGTATGATGTTGACTGTTGGTTTGCCATAGATGGCTCATATTATTTTTAGGTAAAGATCATTAATTTTTAAGGGTTGAAAGGATAGAGATGAGGACTACAATTCTGCTTGGGAACTATTCTGCTTGATTGATTTCTCTTTATATTCAGTGATCTCTGAATATAGTCACCAATCTCTGAATATGATATTTTTAAGAAAGTGTGTTGTTTTTAACTTCCTAGGACCCATTGTTATACCTTGTGTTAAACATTTTATGGATTTTTTTGCCAAATCAACATTATGAATACTAAAATTTTCACAAACCATTTTTGTTAAAAACAGGATACGTTAAGTCTGTGGTATTGTTCTGATACGTTCCAGTAAACCTTCAATACTATGTTTAGTTTCCAGAAGTTGTTCTTAGCAAACTCCTGTTGATTCTTAACTGGGCATTTATTTCTATTTTATTTATAAATCACATTTTTTTAAAATTTATTCATCATTATAGAGATATATAGATACTTTAACATGCAAATAATCTATAAAAAGGCTAATAAAACTATATTTATTTTCTTCAGAGAATACGTAATATATTTGATTAAGAATAAACAATAGAGAGAAACATGTTATCTTTCTAGTAATTATTTCTCTATATCTAGTAATATTTTCTAAATATAATGATATATTCCTATATCTAACAATAGACATTGCCATAATATCATCAGCTTATCTTCATATTATCATGCCACTACAAAAAAGTAATAAAACATGTAACAATTCTTTAATGTTTTCAAAATACATTTTATACATTCTCTAATTTCCGTATTTTGAACTTTATTAATTTTTTTTTCCAGACTGCTTATGTTTACCTTAATTTCCAAATTTCCTATACATTTTCAGAACCCATTTGCTTAGAGTATAACCAAAAAACATTCATCACATACACAAATTATTTTTACTTTTTTTCTTTATGAATGCATCCATTGATTCTGTGTTGTCTATCAAAATGTATGTTATTAACTGATTCACAAGTAATAGAAACCCCTATTTCTACACACAGTACATTTGTAAAAATGTGTATAAATATAAAATATAAAAGTATAAAATATAAAATGTTCAAAACCATGTTAAAAATAGGAATTAGTTCCCAAAGAGCTGAAGGCATTTTATAAACATTCCTTAATTAAGTTACATTAAGTTTAGTATTTAACCTCCTGTGTATTATATAATGCAGAGGGAATCATTATACCATTATTAAACAATAAATATAGATAATAATAACTCTTACTTGCAAGTATTTAACTTTAATTCTATTAACCTAGATTATTTAAAATGAACTTCCAATAGACAAAGGAAGTGTATTTATATTTGTAAATAAATCCATGTACTGATAAAAGTTTTTAAAACTATGCAAAGAATTTTGGACATGTTATAACTAGTGTTTGCACAGATAAACCAAATTGGTTTAAATAAAAAAAAATATTTAAACAAATGTTAAGTCTTGAATGGTATTGTTTCTTTAGTATAAATATCCCAGCCATGACTGAATAAAAGTATTTTAGCTACTGACTCACAAAATTTTGTATTATTTAATGATTCATTTTTCAGAGACCATGGGAGTCAGCCCAGTACTGACTCAAGGCTGAGAAGAATATTTTAAGATAAGCATTGATGGTGTCTTAAAAATGGTTGAAATTCTTGTTCTAAAAATGTATAAAGACCTACATTTGCCTTTAATTTACATTATCCTGATTTTGAATGGTGCAGGCATAGGGGGTAGATTTATTATTTCTCACTGCATAGAAGAGTTCTGCACTTACTTAAAATAAAATTCAACCTTTGGGAAAAATAGTCAAGACTTTTAAGAATTCTTTTAAAAATTGTTTTTGCTCTTTACATGTAACAGTGCAGAATTGATGGGTTTGGGTACAATGATCATCCAATAAAGGTTAATTTTTGACCACATTCCATGCCTAGAATTTTTGATTTTACTTTAATTGTATTTTTATAATTATCAGAATTTCCTCCCACTCCCAACATATTTTAATATAAAGACACTTAATTAACTAAAAATAAGTATAATAAATCTAAGTACATCAAAAAATAAATTTAGTAAATAGTAACTATAAATAAATGGGAAACAATAAATTATAGGTATAAATATTTATACATAATTTAAATATATAATTACAAATAACAAATGTGTTATAACAAGTATCTATGACATGTTAGGTATTTATCTGTTATAAATTATACATAATTGTGTTTTGCTTTTTAAATTCTTTATGTAATAGCATATCATTCTCTAATCTCCTTTTTAAAGTTTCATATTTGTAATTTTGAATATTCACTTATATAGCTGAATGCAGTTTTATTTTACTCATTTTTATGTATGTGAATATTTTTGTTTATCATAATTTGTATTTATGAATTCTCTGATGAACTTTTAGACATGTAGGTTGTTTTTGATATTTCACTGTTACATGCAAGTTTCAATAATTATTTCTGTGCTTGAACAATCTTTTTTGTTTTTTAAAAAAGTAGAACTTGTTGCTGAATTAGGATTTAGGGCTTCTAGATCTTTAACTTTCTTAGGTTTTTCTAAAATTTTTCCCTAATGCCATGCATCAGTTTACACTCCACCACTGGTATATAAGAATACCCTTTGCTCCACATGCTTGCTAATATTTAGAAATGTCAGACTTAAATATTGTTAATCTCATGTTGTGAAATGGATCCTCTTACTGCTCATTTTACTCCATTTTTCAAGATTTATTTTCTGTGATAATGGATATTGCTTCTGACAATTGTTTTCCGTTTTCCCACTCGCTGGTGTATGATAAATTTGCTTTCTCTGGTTTATGTTGGCTAGTAGGCTTCCTAATGCTAGCCAATAAATGCTTACAGCAAAAGGCAACACATATATGTGCTGGTCTAGATATTTAATTGTCAGTGCAATAGATTCTCTTTTTGATACAGGACAGATAAACATTTTATATGTTTTATGTTTACATATCTGTTTATGTGTTTACATATGATAATGGCTCCATCAATTTGGGGCTTTGTGAGATATGATCAACAGACCCCTCTTGGAAGTAAAGGATTGAAAATAGATGTTGGCTATTTTATGTCACTGAGATATACAATTGTTTGCTACCATATGAAAATCCAGTCTTTCTTGACTGTTATACTTTAAAAATACAAGAATGTTAATTAAATTTCTACAACACTTTATAGTTTAAAAAATTTTGACATATATTAATGCTCCTCAGTTAATAAATCAGTGCCTAAGATAGTCTTCTGATTTTACAAGTATGGACATTCATACACAGACCAATTTTCTTTTGTATGATGCTTCTCTATCCCTCAATTGCCATTTATTCTACCACCACCACCAATAACAACAACAACAACAACAACAAACAAACTGGTAAAAAAAAAAAAAAAAAA
>NC_045455.1:51202333-51216043 GCF_002776525.5 Piliocolobus tephrosceles
TTTTTTGAGACGGAGTCTCGCTCTGTCGCCCAGGCTGGAGTGCAGTGGGCGGATCTCAGCTCACTGTAAGCTCCGCCTCCCGGGTTTACGCCATTCTCCTGCCTCAGCCTCCCGAGTAGCTGTGACTACAGGCGCCCGCCACCACGCCCGGCTAGTTTTTTGTATTTTTTAATAGAGATGGCGTTTCACTGTGTTAGCCAGGATGGTCTCGATCTCCTGACCTCGTGATCCGCCCGTCTCGGCCTCCCAAAGTGCTGGGATTACAGGCTTGAGCCACCGCGCCCGGCCAAAAAAACCTTTTAAAATAGCTACAACTTTTGTAGTTTTAAAAAGAATGATAGACAATTAAAATGTCCCCTTTAATAATAGGTAAAAATTTGATTCTCTAGTTTAAATATATTTCTTGGGGAATATTTTGAAAACATTTTTTTCTTCTGCCTTACATTATTGTCAGATATAAGACTAAACATAGCAATAAAATAAAGTTCTATTTAGGACTGAGGTATCAATGAAGTTTTGCCAATGTACTCGGCATAGTATCTCCCTGAGTACTCAATCAATTTATTTGTTAGATTCAAGTGCTGAGTTTCTATTATGGGCAATGATGTAAAACTCAGAAAGCAGCTAGTACATTTTTCTCTCAGTTTGTGCCTGCAGCATCAAGTAATAAAAATAATCATAAACTGAGTAAACTTGATGTGCTGCTGAAGTCTTTGAGAGGATAAATATAGCAGCCCACAATGTCATTTTCACAGTTACATTTCACACTATAACCACATATTGAGGAAAAAACTTTTAGCTACATAGCAGTCTCTAAAGACTTGTGGTTTTGCTAATATTTTTTAAGATGTGTAATATCTGAAACACTTAGTAATTAAGGATAAAAATCAGATTGTAACATTTGTGAGAGAATGAAAAATAGAACAAAAATTGTCACTTGATATTTGTGTATCGATATTCTGTTTGTTGATGAAATTATTTTGTACTGACCAATACTTATTTATTAATACATTGATAACCGATTAATTATCTCACTGATCATGAAAAATATATTAACACTTTTAGTTTATTATTTTCATAAAAATTTGAAGGATTAATTTTTAATGGCATACAAATTTCTACCATTGAAATTGTTGTGATAGATTTTCATTTCCTCACTCTAACTTACGATTTATCCCCATCTTTCTGAATCATGTTTGGCAAATGATAACTCATTGAATCTGGAAAACTAGATTGACTTCCATTTTCTTTTAATAAGAAGAAAGAAAATTTGTTCTATTTAGTACTGAAGATACTGTGATATTGTTTTGGTAACAAGTTCTATTCATTTTGAGCACTTACTGTATTTCATGTACTAGTAATGGTAATGTAGAATCTAATTTAATATAACAGTAAATCTGTAAGTTAGGTATTATTTGTATTTATGTATGAATACATTGAAGGGGTTTATGCCTCTCAATATCTTAATTACCTTTTTCATATATTTTACTTATTTATAATTTAAATCAATATATCTTGACATATAAATAAATAACAAATTACATAAATTAAATAGCACAAAAGGTAGACAGTGAACAAACTTCCTCCTCTCTTTCTGCTAAATAATTATCCTCAACAGAGAAAATGATGGTGAATGCACACATACATACATACACACACACACACAAAAACTAAATTTAGTAATGTATATGAAATTAATCTTGGTGAATTCAAATTTCCCTAGATTGCTACTTATTTATCCTAATACCACTTATAGTCTAATTTACTTTCTGCTATTGATTTGATATGGCACATACATAATAAAGTCCTACAATTTCATTATAATAGAGAAATTACAAGAAAAAGACAAAAATATGTGCTTACCATTTCCACAATTATTCTATTATACAGATATGATAACCAATCATCGAGCACATGTTAAATGACATCAGTGGCAGTAGTAGTGTTAATAATACGCAACCACAAATGTTTAAAACCCCTAGTTTTCTCTCTTTATGCTAGTATTTTTAAGTGACTGTACAGATTTAAAATACTGAATGTATCATTTATATTGAGAGACATTATATCTGGTAAAAATAGAAAATATTATGTTTACTTGGAAGCAGTCTAGGGTCACTGAAGCAGCAGTCTCCTTATCTGAGGTATTACCCAGAGTTCTTTGTCTCACAACCAAGAAAATTAAGGAGCGTGGCCACCAAGGGTGAGGTTAGAGTGAAAGTTTAATAAGTGAAAGATGAAAGGTCTCTACAGTGGAGAGGGGGACTGAGAGAGTTGCCATCACGCAGTTGAATGCAAAAGTTTTTATAAACAAGCTAATGGGTGGGGTTTTTCATTTGCATAAGGCACGAAAAACATTTTATTTTCATAAGGTGCAAATTACTGTTAACTCCATCCCATCCCTCTAGCATGTATGCAGGCTCTTAGCCTGAGTTACTCCATATTGTTTTACCTCCCTTACTGCGCATGCATCAGATGCTGGAATTTTCCACTCCGGACATGCCTGGTTTTGTGTAATTTATCTATCCAGCTGCAGACCTGTCTTAGGCAAGAACCCTGTGCAAGTTCCCTTATCTGAGTGCACACAAAAAGGAGAGGAATGTGCTCACTGGAGCCTACTGTGTATAGGTGGAGCTTGCTGGTTGGACAAGAATCAAAGTCGTTGGACCTTGCTTCATTATCAGTGCTTGCAGCTTGATTTCTTCCAGGCTGCTCTTTTGTTAAAAAGACTTCTACTGGAGACCTTGTCCTAAGTATCTGACTAACTGATTCCTTTCTTTCTCTTCTCTCAATTTCTAGAAATATAATTATTTTTAAATTTTCTTAAAAAGTCAGTTTAGTGGCAGATAATCTGTATACTAAAGTCCTATATAAATAAGTTCACATCATCTCTACTTTCTATTTAGTCTGTTGATCTCATTGTCTATTCATGTCTCTGTAATATATTAATAGAATTCTACATTTCTTACATGTTTTTAAATCCAGTAGAATGAGTCTCTCCTCAATCATTTTAGGGTTTGTTTTTGTTTGTGTGTTTACTTTTGAAACTTAGTTTACTATATGAAATTTAGAGTCATAATTTTGTGTTAGTGTATAACTTAAACACTATTAATGCCTTCCTTTTGACTTTTTTGTTAATTTTGTTGTTTTTGTAACTGAGTTGACTGCATAACCATTACAATTTCATTGATATCTATTAACTTATAAAACCTAGGAGTTAAAAAATGAATATTTCATAGGTCATTACTTTGTTGACATTTCATAGTTTCTGATACAGAGTATTTCACTTTGGTATAATATATTCTAGGCATTCAGAAATTTTAGATATAATATATTCTTTACCCATGATTTAGGAGAAAGTTTTCTGTTTTGTTTTGTTTTCTGTTGTGTTAACAAATTTATAAGCAGATGTTGCTTTTTCATTACTTTCTGTGTTGTTGTTAATTTATGCATGTATTTTCTATTGAAATAAAATGATTTTTTCTATACTTTCATCAATCATTATTTTAAAAATATTCTATATTCCAATATATTTTACGTTGCCTATTTAACTGTCATGAGTTAAAATGTTAATTAAAATCTATTTTCTATTATTAATGTGTTTCTATTACTATTTTATGTCATGTAGTTTTTAAGTGTCTATGTTGATAAGTTGATTTTTTTTCATGACTACTATACATGAACATCATATGCTCTGTATGGGCCAAGGTCAATGTTCTAAGAGAGAGTAAACACTGCTCCACACTTCTGCAGACATTTATAGAATAAAAGATTAGCATAAAATGTGTTAGTGAACACCTAGTTTGCTAAATTAACAAGAATTCCTGGGCCCAGGAAGTATGCTAAAGAGCGTGCATACAGAGTGTGAGGGACAAGGTGTGCATACAAGGTCTCTAGGAAGAACTTTGCTACAAGGAATGATGATGTGACAGTCTTACCTTTCCACAGGCATACACAGTTCAATTGAAACAACTCTCTGTTACTAAAAAGGAGAAGGAAATGAATCTGCAGAACTATTTGGTCATGTCTCTTAAAAAGTGATAACCCAATATCAGATAGAGTTGGTGGTAAAGAGCATCATGAGAAAACTTTTGCTGTCTCACAGTTGGAAAGATAAGTGGAGGCTTTTGCCAGTGATATGAATTATGCTAACCTTTGCATAGAATAAGATACTGCATACAATGTATGCACAAGTTAAGATAAGTTCATTAGCGGGGATGCCAATCCAGTGTGACTGGTTTCCTTATAAAAAGGGAAAATTTGGACAGAGACACACATAGAGGAAAGGAGATGTAAAGAAACACAAAAAGAATACTATATGAAGATGAATAATTGGAGTGCTGCATCTACAAGCCAAGAAACGTCCAAAAGGCCAGATGCGGTGGCTCATGCCTATAATCCCAGCCCTTTGGGAGGCCAAGGTGGGTGGATCGTTTGAGGTCAGGAGTTTGAGACCAGCCCGACCAACATGGCGAACCCCTGTCTCTACTAAAATACAAAAATTAGCCAGGCATGGTAATGGGCGTCTGTAACCTCAGCTAGCTACTCAGGAGGCTGAGGCAGGAAAATAGCTTGAACCCAGGAGGCAGATGTTGCAGTGAGCCAAGATCACACAATTGAACTCCAGCCTGAGCGACAGAGAGAGAGACTCTGTCGGGGAAAAAAAAAAAAAAAAAAAAAAAAAAAAATGAAAGATTGCCAGAAAACCATCAGAAGCTAGAAAGAGGAAAGTAACAATTTCCCTATGGGTTTCAGAGGTAGCATGGTTCTGTCAACACTTTGATTTTGGACTTCTAGCCTCCAAAATTGTGAGACAATATATTTCTCCTTCTTTATGCCACCCAGTTTGTGGTTATTTACTGTGACAGCCCTAGAATACTAATATGCTCAATGTTGCCATTTGGATCTGGTACAAAAAGAGAGTAATACAAACGTGTCAGTTTTTACAAATCTTATGAGAGATATTAAAATAAGAATGTTTTAGTATTAGCTTTGTAATGATGGGGGGAACAAAGGTCTTACTCATTCTTTGTCCTTAGCAAACACCCAGGAATGCAACAAATAGATGTTAAATTATGTATTATTTGATTATAGTGATTAAATATACTTTAAAGTAAAAATACAAAACATTTTTATTAAACTTATCTGGCCAGAGACTTTTCTAAACATTTTATACAAGCCATTTACTCTTCATCAGCACCTTATGATCTTAACACTATTATTATGCATAGTTTACAAATGAGAAAACTGTCTCACAGAGAGTTTGAATAATTTATTTAATTTGGTTAATGAAATTATTCAAACCAAACCAATAATTTTCTTAATTTGGTTCATGAAATTTCTTACAGTTATAGAGTTTATTCATAGGAAATCTGAGTTTTGATTGTTAGTTCTTTGGTTCTAATTTCTGTGACTTTCTAGTTATAGATGTAGATCCTTCACCAAAATCTCATGAAAATGATACTGTTGACCATGCTGGAATGGAAAAATAATCAGGAGTATAAGAAAGTGCACTGTCAGCAAAGTTAAAATGTGACACTAAAATGGAAACCCAAATTGAAAAAATCAATTGTTGAATGTATGTAACAAATTGTCTATCTAAGTAAAGTTTTGCATCTTTTAACTGAGTAAAGTTTTGTATCTTCAAAATGACTCTTATTTACATTTTAGGGGAATTTGAAGGATGATATAAATCAATTTGTGAATATATTTTTAACAATACCTCCAATAAAAGATGTTTATAAAAGATTATATTAAATTCATAAAAAATCTAAAATTGATTTTACAATTATTTTACATTCAAGATATTTTAAGCTAAATATTATCTTGAAATGTTGTACATAAGTCAACATTTTAATAATCTAAATCATATCATAAAGTATTACAAAATCCACCTTTCCCCTCATTTAAAGGGATTCTAAAGACAATGTATTCACAAAACAAAAATTTAGTCAATCCAAACTGTACAAGAGGACTTTTAAAAGTTTGTGGAGCAGAGCTTTCAATGGACACAGGATCTTCCATTCTGTGGTGTGGAGAATGATGAACCTCTTCTCACAGCTCCACCAGACAGTGCCCCAGTAGGAACTCTATGTGCGGGGTCCAACTCCACATTTCCCTTCTGCCCTGCCCTAGCAGAGGCTCTCTGTGGGGCTCCACCACTGCAGCAAACTTCTGCCTAGATATTAGGCATTTCCATACATCTTCAGAAAGTTTGCGGAAAAAGTGGAATTAAAAGAAAATGAAAAATGTAAATTTCATTTTTCAACATGAGCACCATCAAGTTCAAGGAACCTCTGTAAGCAATGATACCAGTCACTTAGTCCATCCTTTAAAAAATTAGCGTCTTGGGAATTCAATCATATCAATTCAGTTGTTGTTGTTGTTGTTCGCATTAACTGAAGAAAAAATAGTGTGCCTTAAAGATATTTCAGATTGAGAAACCAAAAAAAAAAAAAAAAAAAAGTAGAAAGAGTCAAGTCAGGACTATAAGTTGAATACCTAGGATTTCCCATTGAAACTCTCTCAAAATTGCCCTTGTTTAATGAGAGAAATAAGCAAGAGCATTTTCATGGAGAAGGACTCTCTGGTGAAGTATTCCCATATGTTTTTCCACTAAAGATTCAGCTAAGTTTCTCAAAACACTCTCAATGATAAGTAAACGTTGTTCTTTGGCCCTCCAGAAAGTAAACAAGTAAAATACCTTGAGCATCCCAAAAAACTGACATAACTTTTGTTCTTGACCAGACTGCTTTTTTCTTGACTGAGAAACTTCCACCCTTTGGTAGCCAATGCTTTAATCATGGTTTGTCTTCAGGATCATACTGGTAGAGCTATGTTTCATCTCATGTTACAACTCTTGGAAGAAATACTTCAGCATCCTGATCCTACTTGTTTAAAATGTCCATTGAAAGCTTTGCTCCTGTTTGTATGTGATCTGGCTGCAACAGTTTTGGCACCCATTGAGCAGAAAATTTGCTCAACTTTAATTTCTCAGTGAGAATTGTGTAAGCTAAACCAATGAAAATGTCAATGGTGTTGGCTAATGTTTCCACTGTTCATCTTCGGTCCACTTCAATTAGAGTACAAAGACAATGAATTTTTTCTTGAAAATTGATGTGGATATTCTGCCCCTGAAAACTTCATCTTCAACATTGTCTTGTTCCTTCTTAAAATGAGTTATCCATTTGTAAACTGCTGAATTCCTGTGGGCATTGTTTTAATAAACTTTATGTGAAGCATCAATGAGTTATCATTTTATTAGTCTGTTTTCACACTGCTATAAAGAAATATGCAAGACTGGGTAATTTATAAAAGAAAGAGGTTTAATTGGCTCACAGATCCACATGGCTGGGAGATGTCAGGAAATGTACAATCATGGTGGAAGGGGAAGGAAACGCCTTCTTCACAAGGTAGCAGGAGAGAGAAGTGAACAAGACAAGAACTACAAAACACTTTTAAAACTATCAAATCTTGTGAAAACTTACTCACTATCATGAGAACAGTATGGGGAGAACCACCTCCATCATCCAAACACCTCCCACCCGTTCCTACCTACTGAACATTTGAGGATTACAGTTCAAAAGAGATTTAGCTGGGGACATAAACCCTAACCATATCATTCTGACCCTAGTCCATTCCAAATCTCAAGTATTTTCACATTTCAAAACCAATTATGTCTTATCAAAGTCCTTTAAGTCTTAACTCATTTCAGCATTAAATCAAAAGTCCACCATCCAAAGTCTTATCTGAGACAAGGCAAATCCCTTCCAACTGAGAACTTGGAAAGTAAAAAGCAAGATAGTTACTTCCTAGATACAATGTGGGTACAGAGATTGGGTAGATGTTCCCATTCCAAATGGGATAAATTGACCAAAATAAATGTGGTTACAGGCCCCATGTGAGTTCAAAATCCAGTGGGGTAGTCATTAAATCTTAAAGCTCCTAAATAATCTGTTTGCCCAATGTCTTAAAATCAAGGGACACTGATGCCAGAGGTGGACTCCCATGGTGTTGGTCAGCTCCACCCCTGTGGCTTTGCAGTGCACAGCCTACCTCATGGCTGCTTTCATGGGGTGACATTTAGTGTCCGCAACTTTCCCAGCTGCATGGTGCAAGCTGTTGGTGGATCTTTCATTCTGGGGTGTGGAGAATGATGGCGCTCTTCTCACAGCTTCATCAGGCAGTGCCCCAGTAGGAACTCTAAGTGAGGGCTCTAACTCCAGATTTCTCTTCTGCCCTGCCCTAGCAGAGACTTTCCATAGGGCTTTACCCCTGCAGCAAACTTCTGCCTAGACATAAGGCATTTCCATACATTTTCAGAAATCTAGATGGATGTTCCCAAACCTCAATTCTTGACTTCTGTGCATCTATAGTCCCAACATCAGTTGGAAGCTAGCAAGGTTTGGGGTTTGCACCCTTTGAAGCAATGGCCTGAGCTGTAATTTGGACCATTTTAGTCATGTCTGGGACCTAAAGCACCAAGTCTTAAGACCGTACAAAGTAGCAAAGCCCTGGGTATGGCCCATGCAACGATTTTTTCCTCCTGTGCCTCTGGGCCTGTTATGGGAGAGGCTGCCTTGAAGATCTCTGACATGCCTGGAGACATTTCCCCCATTTTCTTGGTGATTAACATTTGACTCCTTGTCACTTATGCAAATTTCTGCAGATGGCCTGAATTTCTCCTCAGAAAATAGGTTTTTCTTTTTCATTGCATCATCAGGTTGCAAATTTTCCAAACTTTTATATTCTGCTTCCCTTTTAAAAGCATGTTCCAATTTCAGGTAATCTCACTCAGGGCCAAATTTCCACAGATCTCCAGAGCAGGGGCAAAATGCTGCCAATCTTTTTGTTAAAGTATAGCAAAAGTGATCTATACTCCAGTTCCCAAGAAGTTTCTCATCCCCAACTGAGACCATGCCAGCCTGGACTTCATTGTCCACATAATTATTGGCATTTTGGTCAAAACCATTCACCAAGTCACTGGGAAGTTCCGAATTTTTCTATCTTCTTCTTCCTAGATTCTTCTGAGCCCTCCAAACTGTTTCAACCTCTGCCTGTTACCCAGTTCCAAAGTCATTTCCACATTTTTGGCTATTGTTATAGTAGAACACAACTCTCTGCAGTACTATCTTAGTCTGTTCTCTCTCTGCTATAAAGAAATACCCAAGACTGGGTAGTTTATAAAGGAAAGAGGTTTAATTGACTCACAGTTCTGTATGCTGGGGAGGCCTCAGGAAACTTACAATCATGGCTGAAGTGGAAGCAGTCACCTTCATTACAAGGCAGCAGGAGACAGAAGAAATGAACAAGAAAGGAACTACCAAACACTTATAAAACCATCAGATCTTTCAAGAACCCACTCACTATCTAAAGAACAGCATGGTTGCAACTGTCCCCATAATCCAATCACCTCCCACCAGGTCTTTCCTTAACTCCTGGACATTACAATTTGAGATGAGGTTTGGGTGGGGACACAAAGCCTAACTGTATTACTCTTTCTTCCATCCAAACTTCATGAAATTGATGTTTGTTTGCACTTCAATTTTAGCAGAATTCACATTGCTCCGATAGGGACCCTTAGAACTGATGTTTTATCCTTTTTAGTGCCTCAAACTATATTCTGTTCAGACATGTTATAGCAAGTTAGTACAAGTTTATTTTAGTACAAAAAATTTAAAATCTGTGCACAGTTTTTTCATAATATAAATTTTTCATGGACTTCTTAGAGACCTCTTTTATATATTTTCCAGTTATATTTGCTGTCCCAATTTTAATACCTGAAATAAATAAGGCTTCTATTTATATAGTCTTAGAATTACATTATAAATATTTAAGAGGCTAAAAATACAGTTTAAAATTTAATTTGATATAAATAGTCTAGGTAAATATGAGTGATACATAAGTAAAAAGTTAAATGGGAAACTTTTTGATAATTAGGATTGTATTTTGAAATAAATCTGTCTCTGAAAAAAATTGTTGTCCCAACATTATGAAATAAATAGCCTAATAATTCATTTTTAACATTTTTCTTGCATCATCATATTTTGAAACATTATTGAGAAATCTCAGGTACCCAGTTTGAAGTTCCTTCATGCATGCAGTCTTACCAAAACTAAAATAAAATTTCAAGGGGCTTTGTCAGTTGAAACTGATTTTGCAGCCATTTCTTCTAATGATCATAGCTGTCTTGGTGATGCTTGACTAGTAGTTATGTGTCCTCAAATTGGAGGGATAACTGGGCTCTGTTTGGCTTCCTCCACTGGTTCTGCCTCCTGGAAACTACAAATAAGCTGGGAGAAAGTATAGACCCAATAGCATTTCTTTCTCCTCTATTATGAATTAGTATCTGGCCGGGCGCGGTGGCTCAAGCCTGTAATCCCAGCACTTTGGGAGGCCGAGACGGGCGGATCACAAGGTCAGGAGATCGAGACCATCCTGGCTAACACGGTGAAACCCCGTCTCTACTAAAAATACAAAAAAACTAGCCGGGCGAGGTGGCGGGCGCCTGTAGTCCCAGCTACTCAGGAGGCTGAGGCAGGAGAATGGCATAAACCCGGGAGGCAGAGCTTGCAGTGAGCTGAGATCCGGCCACTGCACTCCAGTCCGGGGGACAGAGCGAGACTCCGCCTCAAAAAAAAAAAAAAAAAAAAAAAAAAAAAAAAAGAATTAGTATCTGAGACTGCCTAATGTTCAATATTTCAAAACTGCTGTTTTATAAATTTTGTCATTTTTCAGTTGTTTTAGGAAGGAGGGTAAACTCAGTTTCTGTTCTTCTAAATTGGTGGGAAACACACGTGTGAGAGAAGACAGAATTTTAAGGACACAAAAGATATGCTCAATAATAACACAATCTAACATAAGATCTGGTAAGGTGTGAATGAAAATATTATTTTATTATTTTCTGCCTAGGCATTCTGTGTTGAGGAATGTTTTGAGCTTGATAAGAAATTTCCATTCCAAAAGATCAGGTCTGACAATAAATTTTCATGTGAAAGTCATATACATTTTCACCAGTTTTTTTTTTTTTTTTTTTTTTTTCATGTTCTTTTCTACTTTGGTTAGTAAGGTAAAAGGTAAAGTAAAGGTAGACGACCTTTACCTTAAATGTCCTTGACATTCCCCTTCCCAAATAATAGAGTCACAAAAGAAAATTAGTTATAACACATTTTAAATACAAAGATGTGGTTGAAATAAAAACATTCAAGATAATTATTATGTTTATTGTATAATTCCTGGTACTGTGAAATGGATTGTAGATAGATAAGCATTATATACAATAATTTGCCCATAACAAACTCATGTATTAGCCTATATAAATATTATAAACAGAAATATTACCATTGTACAATATGGTATTTGTTATCATGTGAGAATAAAATGTTTCTTGAATGCAGACATGCTGGATACATAGTACCTGGATTATTTTACTTAAATTTTATTTTTTTCAAACTGACTCAGCTAAAACATAGTCATATTTTTGACAGTTCTCATTTCAAAAATAAATAAGATTTAAATTTCAAGTTTCCTTTTCAAATAAGAGGTTGCCTTCATGAAACATTTATAGTAAATGATAAAGAATCATTTTTTAATATAACACCTTGCTTCCTGAGAAGACTATGGAAAGCATTGTATTTTCACAGCAAATTCCTACCCCTTCCGATAAAGAGTGCTATGGCTTTGTCTGGTTTTACACAATGTCAACAAAGGCACCAACACTAAGACAATTATTCCTGTCCTCAGCAAAATTTTCCTTATGTTTCTTTCTCTGCATGTCTAAACCTAAGACCATAGTTTAAAACACCAGCAGTAAATGTAATGGGTAAAATTAAAATAGAAAACATGTTTTTAATATGTCTCTCAAATTCTAGATGATTATTTTACCTGTTTTAAAACAAAATGAAGCTAGTCATAAGATAGTAATACTTATATGTTATGAAGGATGCCATCTACAAAGGCTGGATAATATATGAAACTCTTTCTTTTAGAATATAAAGATGGTAATGACTCACAACATTTTGAAATTTTTTTCTCTCATAAATTGTTTTTTCCTGTGGAAAAATAAATTCGTTATTTGAGATGAGATTAGGCATTTATTTGTAAATAAATTTTCATAAAATAGCAATCATGAAATAAAACTGAAATGCACATTAAATCAAATATCTGACACACCTGTAAAAAATGCATTCTCATTTTTAAATTAGTAATAATAATGAAAAAAACAATAATAATTCTAAAAGTATCATAACATGTTGAACAAGTAAAAGAATATATTATAAAGTGGGCTTACGCCAACAGTTATTTTTCCAGTATTTTTAATAAAAATATTTCATTATCAAAATACCCATTTACTTTAGTTCTAAAGCTACTAATTAATTCTACATAAATACATTCAATTGTATTAAAGACATATGCTATTTAAATATGCTGTATTGTGTTTTAATAGTGAGTTTATTTTTAATAAAGCAAATAATAAATGTCATATAGGATGGTGCAAAATTAATTTTGTTTTTTGCCATTGCTTTCAATGGCAAAGACTGCAATTACTTTTGTACCAATCTAATATTTCCTTTTTACAAATTAATGAAATGATAACCAATGTAACAGTGTACCTTGATTCCAATGGTTAATCGGGATTTGTTTTCTACACACAAGACAGAAGAATCAGTGACAGTTTTACCTCAATGGTTCAGAAAGGACCAATGGTCAATTGGGATTTATTTTCTACACACAAGACAGAAGAAGCAGTGGCAGGTTTACCTCAATGGTTCAGAAATGAACAAGATGAGATGCTATGCTTGAAGTTCATTCATTCCCCAGGTAATTCTAGGTGTCTAGTACATGCTTGGAATATAATTGTGAATTTGAATTCAAATACTTTTTGTTGTCATGGATTTGCAGTGTAATGGGAAAGAGATATTAATTGAATTATTATATGAAATTGTGACCGTGGAAAGATATTTGGAAGGAGAAGTTCATAGTGATGCGAGCCTTATATTAGGGAGAATGATTAGTCAGAATATCACAGAAGTATTTATTAGATAAATGAATTTGAGCTGCATTGAATGAAAATAATCTATACAAAAGAGGAGAGAAGATGATTCTAGACAGAGGAGACTTGATGCATACAGATCTATAGTCAGAATGAACAAAAAGTACATACAGATTTGAAAGGGGTTTAGGATATTGGAGAGAATGGGCAGCAGAATGGCCTGACCTGAAGCTGGATGATATCTTAGAGTATCACACAGCATTAACTACGAAAGAACTTGTGTTTTGGGTTAAGTATTTTTACCTTTATTTTTTAAATAAGGAGAACACTATTTTCCTTTCATGATGAATACAATGATTGATTTTCCCGTTAAACATGAACACCTTGCACTAAGTGTAGAGAACGGATAGTATAAGTTATTAAAGAAATAAATAATTGGGCCGGGCGCGGTGGCTCAAGCCTGTAATCCCAGCACTTTGGGAGGCCCAGACGGGTGGATCACGAGGTCAGGAGATCGAGACCATCCTGGTCTACACGGTGAAACCCCGTCTCTACTAAAAATACAAAAAACTAGCCGGGCGAGATGGCAGGCGCCTGTAGTCCCAGCTACTCGGGAGGCTGAGGCAGGAGAATGGCGTAAACCCGGGAGGCGGAGCTTGTAGTGAGCCAAGATCGCGCCACTGCACTCCAGCCTGGGCGACAGAGCGAGACTCCGTCTCAAA
>NC_045455.1:51216143-51219836 GCF_002776525.5 Piliocolobus tephrosceles
AAAAAAAAAAAAAAAAAAAAAAAAAAAAAAAAAGAAAAAGAAATAAATAATTCCAGTGTTACTTCAAGAATACACCTGAGAGATGATAATAGTTCAATTATATAGTAGCAGTAGTGATGTAGATAAACGAAGATATTTTAGAAAGAATTAGAAAGTAAAATTTATACAATATAGATATCTATGATAGAAATGAGAGAATTCCCCAGAGTTTAAAGCAATAGCAGGCACTGAACCATACACTAAAGTATTTGAACCAGATGAATTTGGCCAAAGAAAACCACTTAGTATTGAAAGTTGGTGGGGGCCAGGCATGGTGGCTCATGCCTGTAGTCACAGCATTTTGGGAGGCCAAGGTGGAGGATGACTTGAGCCCAGGAGTTCAAAACCAGCCTAAGCAACAAAAAGAGACCCCACATGTAAATTATAGTTTTAAACATGACCCCTGAGCTTTTGACTCAAATCTTTTACTTTGGTATCTAGTATGTGTCTTCCTGGAACTACATATTCATTTCTCATAAAATTTACCAATGACTTCAAACTTCATAAATTAGCTGTTCATTTAAAAGCCAACATTACTGTCAGAGAAAGCTTTAGGAGTATCCTGAGGTTCATTCCACCAATTGTATTGTTATTATTTTTTAAGACAGAGGCTCACACTGTTACTGAGGCTGGAGTTCAGTGGCACAATCATGGTTCACTGTAGCCTCCAACCCTGAGGCTCAAACAATCCTCTTGCCTCAGCCTCCTGAATAGCTGGGAATACAGGTGTGTGCCACTATGCCTAGCTAATTTTTTAAAGTTTGAAATCATTGGTTAATTTTATTAGAAATGAATATGCAATTCCAGGAAGATACATACTAGAAATATAAGGTAAAGATTTGAGTCAAAAGGTCAGGGGTACATGATTAAAGCCATAATTCACATTAAAAGATCAATATTGTTATAGGGGGAATGAATAAACAAATGAGGTAAAGAATAGCGATCAGTGTCATTGTAGGTAGTCAAGTGGTTTAGGGTGAAAAAATATTTTTCTGATAAAATATTGACACAGCTATAAGAGAGTTACTTACAGTCACTTGAAGGAGTAATTTTAGGGAAATTATACTGCAGGAACAAGAGAAGAAATAGTAATAAAATAAAATGTGGCTTGACTATTATCATATGAAATAAAGTAAAACAAAAAGCAAAAATAGCCATTGTCTGGTAAAAGTCATTGAATTTAGTAAAAATTACTTTTTTCTCTATCTAGTATCAGCAATCTAAATGTTCACATTAATATAAATACTTATATGTTATGGTTCCTAAATATTATTTTGTCAAATAGTTTCAGTGCTCATTTAGCTTATTGTGTTTTATATTGTCAAATAATTACATGGTAGAATTGCATATGATGATGACCTTTACATTTATTACTCTATTGAAAGCAATATTATTTCAATAGAATGTGATTGAATTTTTCTAAGAATACGCAATATTTCTGTAACTGAACTATTATAAAATTTGAGCTTTTATCTTAATATCCTCTCCTTACATTTTCATTGTTCAAAGTTATCTATACTATTTTGCTTATACTTCACTCTAGTATATTAGATTAAAACTTCTGCTATTAGAAAAGAAAGAAAATATTGGATAAATTATATAAATAAATTTCCTACCTGGTTTTATGCTATTGTAGCACTATTGAATAATTATTTTTTTCAGATAAAGAGCATGTACATTCCATCTCATTTCATTTTCTGCTACGTTTATGTATTTGTGTGGGGGTGTGTGTGTGTGTGACAATAGCCTTGAGAATTGTTCACAATCTCCATTGTGCTCCATTGTGTCTCTGTTAGGAAGTGGGTCAGAAAACAACATAGAGAGCATTAGCTATTAAGGGGAACGTTTCACTTCAAGTAAGTTGTCTTATTTGTCGATTCCTTTTATACCACCAAGACACATCACTTTGTATGCATTATTTGTCTGATAAGTGTAGTTTAAAAGGATCCCAGTATAGCTTTGATGTAACTGATGTAAACATTGGCTTTGATGGGAAAACACTTTGTTCCTATTAAACTTAAAAAGCATGCATCGGAAAGTTGAAGTGTTCAAGGAACATGGAAGCTGCCTGGTGCTTTTTAGCTTCCACCTTCCATGCTTACTGCTTTGAAATATTTATGTCCCTCATTGTTCTGTCCAGTATAAGACATCCTTGTTAACATATAGACATAATTTAGGACACATTTCATAAGCAAACTGTTAAATATTTATGCCTGGTGCTCATTACTTACCAAGCACTTCACGTATGCACCCGTGTTTCAATTATTAATGAAGAGTTTGGACAGGCCTTGTTTTTATTGATCTGTTTTGCTGAAGATTATTTTTTTCATATTTTTCCATAATAATATCCTGAGTTGTTTATTGTTTGGTTTAGAAATATTGTCTCTTTATTTGATACCAAATTTGTTTTGTGCTTAGTTTTCTAGAAAAGTTGATTTAAGAAGAGGAAAATGATAATATGAAATTAAATCCTTGAGATAAATGCACACAAACCTGTGTGCACATGTGTGAAATGTCTACGTTTAACAAAAATATTAGTTTATTTTTGAAAAGGAAATATAATTCAATATTTAACAAGGACATTTATGAGATGGTATTGTCTTTTAAGCCACATATGGCTAACTGTAATACTATCTGTAAATGTAATGGATAATAATACTCTTTATTTGTTTGGTTAATATAGATAGAAGACTCTTACCCATGGTTACATAAGTGGACCCATCTGAGCAAAGAAAGAAAGATGCATTCTTAGTATAATTTCCACCTTCAAACAAAATTTTGGCTGATGATTATCTCTTTCAGATATGTACTTTTATGAAATTAAAGCTTTTAAATATAATTTAAGGTGAATAAGCACAATTTTCTGTAAAATCTGATTCAGGTGTTTGACTTTGTTAGGTGTCCTTGTTAAAACCAACATAATAGTTTATTTTATTTACTTCCCTAGAAGGACATTATATTAGGGTTATTTGTCACAAGTGATTGTAAATCCTTTTCAAACTCATCACTAAAATATTTTATAAAAGGATCATAGTATCCTTCAATTTATAATCAGGTAAATTGAAGACAAAAGAGAAAACTTTATTACTCCAAATCACAAAAATTACATTTAAATTCAGATACATATGCAGTTAATATGTCTATGATGACAGAGATGGGATATGAATCCAGGTAGACTTGTTTCATATTAGGAATTGAATGCCTACCTGTATGCTTAAATATTTTAAGCATAGAGATACTATTTTTTATTCATTAACAAACTTTATTTCAAGAAGTTTCATAGATTACAAGTTAATTTTCATATCAAGAAAACATTTATTTACCTGTCTTTCTCCTAATCTTATAAGAAGTTTTTCCCCCAAAATCTCTAAGCTCTGAGTTAAAAAAAAAAAAAAAAAAAAAAAAAAAAACATAATGACTAAGTATTTAAGATTTTTAAAACATTTTTATTTGCAAGTAACTATATACTATCTTAGTTCGTGTCAAGTCAGTGAAATATTAGTAGGCAGGTAGAATGCTAATAATTTATTCATAATAACAATAGAAATGTGTTCACAATTATTAATTTTTTATCTTATTTATTTTTACATAAGAAAATGATTCCATTTAACTTTTTTTTTTTTTTTTTTTTTTTTTTTTTTTTTTTTTTTTTTT
>NC_045455.1:51219936-51225698 GCF_002776525.5 Piliocolobus tephrosceles
TTTTTTTTTTTTTTTTTTTTTTTTTTTTTTTTTTTGAGACAGAGTCTGGCTCTGTTGCCCAGGCTGGAGTGCAGTGGCCTGATCTCGGCTCACTGCAAGCTCCCTCTCCTGGGTTCACGCCATTCTCCTGCCTCAGCCTCCTGAGTAGCTGGGACTACAGGCGCCCGCCACTACACTCGGCAATTTATTTTATATTTTCAGTAAAGATGGGGTTTCACCGTGTTAGCCAGGATGGTCTCGATTTCCTGACCTCGTGATCCGCCCGCCTTGGCCTCCCAAAGTGCTGGGATTACAGACGTGAGCCACCGCACCCTGCTTCATTTAACTTTTTAAGTTGTAAATATAATTAAAATTGAAACACAATATATCTATAATGTGGCTGCAGGGTTGAATGGATGGCAAATACTACTTATTTCTACAGAGGATTATATTTCTAAGAAAAATCACAGAAATAATACATTGTGGTGTGTTTAAAGTAAATGCATGACAAGAAGTGTCATTGCCTTGTGCATTCTTTTGGTTCTTGATGCAACACTATGTTGAATCTCTTTGTTAAATGTAAATAAATGAATAAACACACAAATTGCTTGGATTGTAAGGAAGATGCACTGATAAAGGCTCCAAAAAAGGAAGAAATTATGTTGATGCTATCACCTTTGGAATAATTTCTGTTTTTATTATTGGACTCAGAAATATTTAAGTATTAAAGTTTCTCACAGCAACAGAAATTACTGCATATAATTTTCTTTAAAATGTCACTTTAAAATGCATGAAGACCATAGAATTAATCCACCATTTTTAGTTTCTAACTTAAGCTTGAGGGAACCTGACATTACTGTTAATTTTATTTCTGGCACATCCATTAATTTATGTACAGTTTTGTCTCTGATTGTTTAAATAAATACAGCCCAAATGGAAGAAAGATTAGGAGGATTTGATTCGACTTGTCTACCTATGTATTTCCCAGTTCTTAATTTTGGAATATCTTCATCATAAAGAAAGTATTTCTTAAACAGCTATCACTGAGACAAATTCATTTTGGCTTACATTTTTAATGGAATTCAACCCTCTCTAATAATCAACAACTAGTTAGAAGAAACAATTTTGTCATATTAAAAAGAAAAAAAAGATGTAGCGTGTGATATTAACATTACAAAATATTAGAGAAAGAAATATTAGCAGAGATACTTTGAGTACTTGAACAATGAAAAAGTGATTTTTCATTGAAAACAATGAAAACTTTTTTTGACATGTATTATTGGAGCTTAAATTGTACAGAAAAATAGACAAATATATTTTAGGAAGTAATAATTGCTATGGATAGTGAGACAAAAAAAGAATGAGAATTAACACATTGTTTACAAATCGTGTTTAAAAAAGATTTATCTAAAAAGAGAACATTGAGCACCTATGTGAACAAAGTGAGGGATCAACTAATATAAATATTTTAGGGATGTGCTTCCTAGTCAGAGGCGGCAGCACTTCTAAAGGTCTGAGGCACAGTTTGACTGATTGCATTCTAGGGATGCAAAGAAGGCTGCTGTGACTTTACCCAAGTGAGCAAGGGATGTTTGTTAGAATATGAATATGAAAATAACAAAAAAAATAGTGTAGATAGGAAATGTTAAAGAATTCTGCAAAGGTCAGTAAGAGACAAGTAAGAGTGCTTGATCCAGGATGGAAGGATTGAGAAGATGGTAAGGAGAGATCTGATAATCGGATGATCTATGAAGCCATGGGATAGGATGAAATCACATGAATTTAATGTAAATATAGAAATAGGAAAAACATCAATGGAACATTCTTTGAAATTTGCTGGAAAATTCAGTCTTCTAGGACAGGAGAGTAAAGGGAAGTGACTAGGAAGAGAGAAGGAAAAGTAAGAGAACCTGATAGTTGGAGGCCAGTAGTTCAAGAAAGAGGGAGTGGTTTTGGAAAAATCGGTTTTAGTTACTGGCAAAGTGGAAGTCAAATGATAGCTGTAGTGGACTGGAAAGGTTATATGAGAGAAAGCAAATAAACGGAAAATATAAAACTTTGTCAGCCTTTGCTCTCCTTCTAAAGAACAAAAAAATGGGACAATATTAGTTGTAGAGTACTGTATAGGAAGAAAAATTTCTTTTAATAGCAGGTGTGTTAACAACATATTTTTCTACACTTACAGATACATCAGGTGAATGGTAGAGGCAAAAACATCTGATTATGAACAAGATAAAGGAAAAAAATTCTGGGAAAAAATTCTGAATTATACTTTAGAGAAAGGTACTTGAGGCGTATGTATAAGATATTGAACAGATCTGTACTAAAAGGATTGAAGATAGATTATGTGAACACAGATAAAAATAAAAAGGCCTGGGAGGTAGGCATGTGAAGTTTCTCTTGTGATTGCTTCTAGAAACAAAATGTTGTCATTAGATGATGTGAATAATCACCTCAGAGAGAGGAGAGTGGAAAAGTAGAGACATGTATTAGGATAACTGAACAGAATTAAGGACACGTCTGAGCCAGTGATTAAATTAGAACCAGACTTGTGTAGTGAGAGATTTTAATAGTGTCTCTAAAAGTATAGCCATTAAAAACAAGGAAAGTGAGAATATATGGAGGAAAGAATAAAGTTACAAAGGGAAGAATCAACAGATTAAAGTTCCTGGTGAGATAAAATAGTTGGAATCAAGGTTTTAGTGGGTCCTATTTGGAAACATAAAATCAGGTGTACAGAGAATATGATATTTGAAAATTTTTATTATAAGGTAGATGCAGTTATTGGTGATGACAGTTTCTGGGTGTGACCATAAAACTTTGAGACTCAGGGAAAGATAGAACAATATTATGGGAGGAGAAATATAATTGATTATTAAATGCTAAAATCATCAACAATTTTGTTAGAGAAAATGGTAGAGAGAATGAGTAAGTCACTTGATAAAGCTTCAAGGAATTAGAAGTGACCAAAGTCTACCAAATAATGTTGTTGGTGCATAAACTAACATCATGAACCTCAGTGGACCTACAGGACATTTTTCCTCTGGCTTCTTTCAAGAGTCTTCTCTTGTCTTTGATATTTGTCAGGTTAAATTTGACATGCTTAGGTGCAGATTTTTTGGGTATTTTTATTGCTGGTGGTCTCTGAGCTTGATGAATCTCTGTTTTGCTGTTTTTCATTAATCTTCAAAAGTTCTGAGTCATTATTGCTGAAATATATCTTTCTGCTCATTTCTATCTTTTCTCTGTTGTATTTATATTCTGTGTGTTTTATACCTTTTATAATTGCCTTACAGTTTTTGGATATTCTGTTCTGTTGTTTTCATATTTTTTCTCTTTTAATTTCAGTTATGAAAGTATCTACTAACATTTTCTCAAGCTCACTAATTCTTTCCTAGGCTTTGAACAGTATATTTACGAGTCAATCAAAAGCATTCTTTATTTTTAATCAGGAAAGCAATTAGCTACATAAATAAAATCAAATACCTGGGAATATATTTAATCAAAGAGGTGAAAGATCTGTGTAATGAAAATCATAAAACATTTATTGATAAAAGACATTGAAGAGGGTAGGACAAAGTACATTGTGTTCATTAATTAGAAACATTAATATTGTTACAGTGTCCACACAACCCAACGATATCTACACATTCCATGTCATCCCTATTACATTCTTCACAGAAATAGAAAAAAATCCTTTTTTTTTTATTTTTTATTTTTTTTGGTTATATAATCTTTTTTTTTTTTTTTTTTTTATACTTTAAGTTCTAGGGTACATGTGCATAACGTGCAGGTTTGTTACATATGTATATATGTGCCATGATCTTAAAATTTATATAGAACTCTAAAAGAACTAGACTAGTCAAAGCAATCTTAAGCAAAAAGAACAATGTTGAAGGCATCAAACTGCTTAACTTCAAAATAGACCACAAAGCTATAGTAACCAAAACAGCATAGTATTGGCATAAAAGCCGACATAAAGACCAACTAGAGAACCCAGAAATTAATTCATGTGTTTAAAGTCAACTGATTTTCAACAAAGGAACAAAGAATATACTCTGAACAAAGAACACACTCTTAATAAAGAGTGCTGGGAAAACTGGTTTTTTATATGCAGAAGAATGGAACTAGACCATTGTCTCCCACCATATACAAAAATCAATTCTAAATAAATTAAACACTTAAATACAAAACCTGGAACTGTGAAACTACTAGAAGAAAACATTGGGTAATTGCTTCAGAATATTTGTTTGGACAATAATTTTTTTTTGACAAAGACCTCAAAAGCACAGGTAGAAAAACAAAAATAGGCCAATTGTATTATATCAAGCTAAAAGCTTCTGCACACACACTATGCACACACATACACACACATACATATGAAGTGAAAAGACAACCTACAGAATGTATAGCATGAAACAATATACTTGCAAACTATCCATCTGACAATTTACTAATACTCAGGCTGCATAAGGTACTCAAATATTCAATAGCAAAAAAATAAAATAAAAATTGAAAAGCAAATTACTCAATTAAAAATTGGACATATCATCTGTCCATATAAAAAGATAGAATTTTTTTTTTTTTTTTTTGTAAAAAGGCATGCAAATGGCCAATAGGTGTTTGAAGAAGTGCTCAGCATAACAAACCATCAAGCAAATGCAAGCCAAAATCATTATGAGATATCATCACCCCCCATAAAATAGCTATTATTAAAAAGACAAAAAGTAAGAAATGCTAGTGAGGATGTGGAGAAAGGGGAATATTAGTACACTGCTGGTAGAAATGTAAGTTGGCACAGCCACAGAAGTTTCTCAAACAACTAAAAATAGAATTATCTTAGAATACAGCAATCCCACTGTTAGGTATATACCCAAGGGAAAAGAAACTGGTATACCAAAATGATACCTGCATCTCCAATGTTTGTTGAGGCCCATGATTATTGTGGCACTAATAATAATAGCCAACTATGGAACCAACCTAAATGTCTATCAATGGATGAATGGATTTTAAAATGTGGTATACATACACAATGAAATAATATTCAGCCATTAAAATGAAATTCATGTTATTTGCAGCAACACGAATGGATCTGAAGGACACTTGTTAACAAAATTAAGCAAGGTACAGAAAGACAAATATAGCACGTTCTCACACGTGGAGGCTAAAATTTGTTATCATGGAGGTAGAGAGTAGAATGGTGGTTACTAGAGTTTGGGAAGAACAAGGGATGTTATGAAGAGATATCAGTTAATACATACAAATACACAGTAAGATAGAAGAAATAAGTTCTCATGGTTGATAGCACATTAAGGTGATTATAGTTAACAATAATTTATTGTATATTTCAAAGTAGCTATAAGAGAATCTGTGGATTGTTCCTAACACAAATGCATGATAAATGGTTAAGGTAATGGATTTCCCAGTTACCCTGGTTTGATCATCATCAAAATATCATGTATCAAAATATTCCATATACTTCATAAATATGCACAATAATTACGTCTCCATTTAAAACTATTTGTTTCTGTTATGGTGGGTTTTTTCTTAGAGTATCCATCTCTTTGTCCATTAATAATCTGTTTTTTTCATTTTGTCCACTTCCTCCATTAAAGTTCTTAGCATATTAATAATTACTGCTTTGCTTTAAATTCAACAGCAATAATTCAACAGAGATAATTCAACATCTCTGCCTTAGATATGGTGGTCTGGTTCTGAAGATTGAGCTGTCTCCTCATGCCATTTTGTCTTTTTTTTTTTTTTTTTTTTTTTTTTTTTTTTTG
>NC_045455.1:51225798-51229295 GCF_002776525.5 Piliocolobus tephrosceles
GGACTACAGGAGCCCGCCACCTCGCCCGGCTAGGTTTTTGTATTTTTTTAGTAGAGACGGGGTTTCACCCTGTTAGCCAGGATGGTCTCGATCTCCTGACCTTGTGATCCGCCCGTCTTGGCCTCCCAAAGTGCTGGGATTACAGGCTTGAGCCACCGCGCCCGGCCGCCATTTTGTCTTTTAGTATGCTTTGTAACCTTTTGCTGAAAACTGGACATGATGTACTGGGTAAAGTAATGGAGGTAAAGAGCCTGTAACATGAAGTTTTATATCTATTTTGCTAGGGGGTTAGGCTGTGCTTACTATTGGTTATAACTGTAGATGTCAAAGGCTACCATTTCCTCTGGGGTCTTTGTTTTTTGTCTCCCCTGTCGTATTTGAGTTTCTCTGGATATTTCTTTTTAACATCTGAAATGTGCAGTTATTTCTGTTGTAATCCCCTTTTATTCCACAGAAGTCTTAGGGAAGGGGCGGCAAGGGGTGGCAAGGGGTTGTGGAGTGGAGGAGCATTGTAGAGTCCTAGGAATAGGCCCTGTCTTTTAATTGACCTGTGTCCTTGGGCTGTAGCCTTCACAGGTGTTTCTTTGCTTTTCTTTGTTTTGTTTTCTTCCCCTATAAGCGAGTCAGGGAGGATAGTGGGGGCTGGAGTTGGGTATTTCCCTTTCCCTAGGACAATCAGGCTCTCATAATACTCTAGTCAGTTAGTTAGGGTCAGGAAAACAGTTTATTTTGAGGCAGGCCTTGTTAAGAAGAATAGATGGCGTTGGCCATAGTTCATAATATATACTTCCTTCATTTCCCTGCTTGTAGCACTGTGGTCTTTTTCTCTGATCTTCACCATAAAATCTTTATAGAACTCTTGAATGTAACACTGACGAACGTGTGTTCGCTCATCTTCCTAATTATGCCCCCACCCCCAGAATTTTTCTGGGGTGTGGACAACTTTCAAACTTGTTCACAATAAGCCTTCAGCAATTTTCCAATTACCATTTACGTTTTCCTACCCTGGTACTAGTTCACGTGGAGTTTTACGCTTCTGCACATAAGTAAGCTGCAATTCTCTGTGTCCATTGTTCTGTCTCTTCAATGTAGGGGATAGTGGTTTGTGCTGTGACCTCAGTTCTCTTATAGATCTAAGAAGAGTTGTTGATTTTCAGTTCGTTCAATTTCTGTGTGTGTTGTGTATGGACAGGAGTGACAACTTCCAAACTCTCTACTTGCCAGACTGGCAATCACATGTTCTCTAAGGATTTTTTAGAAAGGGACAAAGAATAAGGTATGGGACTTTCAATTAAAAGTTTTAATTAAATCAAATTAAAATTAAAGATCACACCAATGCAATGTTTTATGTCGTTTGAGAAAGAACCTTATATCTCAAGCTGGCCAACATGATGCCTCTTTCTGATGTATATGAAAATGGAAAAAATAGAAAAACATACTGAAATACTGTAGTATGTATTATACTTTAGGTGATAAAAGGAGTTTTAAGTGGAATTTAATTATACATTTCTAACTTGGACGTTTATTTGCTGTTAATCATATAATTGAATTCTAAAATAGAATGTCTCAGCAAGCTTAGCATGTTTCCTTCACAGGTCAGTAGTCTTGTCCAGTGGTTCCCGAGCTGTACTGTAAATATCAGAGGAAGTTACCATCCATCATGGGTGCATTTATATCAAGAGGGCTCCTGGGTCAGGATATGGAGTCCACATCAACATCTGTGGAGAAGAATGCCAAGTACACAGTATTTTTGGAATACCCATGAACAGCATTGGAAAAAATATAGATAGGCTGTAAAGGTGATAAAATCTTGAAAAGTACTATGATAGGAAAAAACTGCAAAGCTGGCAAAAACATATTATCTTTTAGCAAAGCACAAATATACTGTTTAGCTCAGCTGGAATCTTCAGCCACTGCCTTAGGCAACTACAGCACTAAAACGAACAAATACTTTTGTGGAGTCTGTTTAGATGTAGGAATGGGCAGAATGAAAAAAGGAATGAAGGCACTGAGAGAAGGAATCATGAAAGATAGCTACAGTAATTCCATAGTTTTAGCAACGCAGGAAAGATGAGGGTTTTGCAGCTGTTACATACAGGGTTTTAAGGATGTTAAAATATTTTCATTATGATACAATAAAGAGAGATTTTATCCTTCATGCCATTTATAATTTACAGGGCTTACCTTTGGAAAAAAATCATTTGTAAACATGTTTCCCAGAGCAACAGGTCAATCGTTTCTTTGACCTGTCTTCTTATATATTGTATATAATATGCATTTTTCCTTAAGCTATGTGAGCATCTTTAATTTATAAGAAGGTACACATAATGGTGTAACACTATAGTTTCTGTTCATTTTTCATTTTGCTTTTCTCATTACTAATTAGTATTTTAGTTCTAATAGCGAGTAATTTGCTTTAAAAACTATCATTTTTATGTTTTAGAAGTAAGATAAGCCATCTATTTAACTTAAAAACACAATCCTGCAATTAGAAATAAACACATCTCCTACACTAGTTCCTAAATTCTATGTCCTGACCAGAACCACTGAAAGCAATGAAGGAAGAAGTTGAAGTTGTTATAAAATAGGGACATTGTTTAGGGATACAGATTATACAAATCAAAAATAATAATAAGTAAATGGTAGCACTTTAGAAGATTTAACTTTGTCCCAGTGAGAGAACATTTATTCAAGGGCATTTCATAAAATGAGTGCAAAACATGTATATGCAGAATTTACAGCTATGATTAAAAGATCATTCAATTCAAACTCCTTGCAAACTAAATGTATGAGGAGTTAAAACTTCACAAATTTCAACAGCCTTAAGAAAAACTAAAAGTAGAAGGTGAACTTAGAAAAATACAAATTATGTCGACTTTAAGAGAGGAGAGCACTAAATTATTTTCATTGAATATACCCTCAAAATTCAAGGCTGAGTAAATATAGCTGAAAGGAAATTAGGTGCTTTAAAATCTTTTCAGGATTATTATGAGAATAAAATAAAACAGAAATTTTAGTCTTGGTAATATGGATCTTGTTTACTTAAGTTAAGGGATAATAGAGTTCTCTTTTTAAAACTGAACAACATTTAACAAAAGTTGAACACAGTTTAAATGATGACTTAAGAGTAAGAGGAAATCTCATTAAGATATAGGATGATAATTGTGTTATAATAATATATTTTCTAATTATGAAATCCCATTCTAAGAGTGAAAACACTTGGCCGGGCGCGGTGGCTCAAGCTTGTAATCCCAGCACTTTGGGAGGCCGAGATGGGCGGATCACGAGGTCAGGAGATCGAGACCCATCCTGGCTAACACGGTGAAACCCCGTCTCTACTAAAAAAATACAAAAACTAGCCGGGCGAGGTGGCGGGCGCCTGTAGTCCCAGCTACTCCAGGAGGCTGAGGCAGGAGAATGGCGTGAACCCGGGAGGCGGAGCTTGCAGTAAGCTGAGATCTGGCCACTGCACTCCAGCCTGGGCGACAGAGCGAGAC
>NC_045455.1:51229395-51233999 GCF_002776525.5 Piliocolobus tephrosceles
CGAGACTCCGTCTCAAAAAAAAAAAAAAAAAAAAAAAAAGAGTGAAAACACTGATGGTATCATGACTACAATTTTTTACATTATAACCAGATAACATGTCTAATTCAGATGTAGACATAAGATTTTTATTGTCTGGTTTAGAAGTAAAGCGTACCATCCACTCATTCATTTATGAATTGACCCATTCTATGATTTGCATCGCCTGTGTTTTTTTCCAAGCTAAACCATATAAAAAATTAAAATAATTCTTCCAGCAATTACAAAATAGCATTAATTTCATTTTAGTAGTGCGATCACCATAAAGACAGTGAAAACAACTAGGTGTCTGCCTGAGTAGACATGGCTTAAGAAATGTTAATAAATTAAATAGAATGAAAATAGTCTGTGATTGTGTCCCGAGGTTCCATCAATTATTTAACATGTTTATATAGTTTATACGAAACCACAAAGATGGATTCACCAATTAGTTGAGAGCCAGTCCTTTTCATAACTACTTTAAAAAGGTATTGTTTTATTTTTCTAATTTGTTTTTTGAAGGTCAAGAATTTCAATCCAAACCCTGAAGTAAAGACTTAAGTATTTCATCACACAACAAATTTGCAAAGAAGGTAATGCATCATTATGGTGTTGAGAAAAATATGCCCAAAAAGACTAAAGTATTTATCATTTTATACTGTATTTAGATCCATGTTTACCTGATATCAAAATAGAAGTGTTTTTATTCAGCTCCCTAAAAGCAGTTCATATACTAACACACCTTAGTAATTATATATCTCTGTTTATATATCTGTCTCTATTTCTCAGATAGATAGATAGATACAAAGGTGATAGATTTAGATATGTTGCAATAAATATTATATAGAAGTGCTTTGTAATGTTGAAGTAATTGTTAAAAATCAATAATTTCTATTATTACACATTTTATAATTACTTTTGCAGTTGTAATGGCAAGTCCTCCTGACCAAATAGTAACTTGTTTTCTGACTCTTAGTGCTTCTCTGCTCCTATTCTTTTATTGGTTCCTTTCCCACTTCTGATGCAATCTGACCTGTATCCAGTATGGATTGTAACTCTGCTACTAGGTATTTAAGCCCTACCATTTCAGTTTCTAGATGTCTGCCTTTAGTGCTCAGTACATGTCCTAGTCAATTTCTTCCAATCTCCTGGCGCCCTCAAAATGTAATTTCCCCTCCTCTTTAATTTATTGGATGACAGCTTAGATGAAATTCAAATATATGCTTAAGTATTAAGCATGTTTAGGTTATAACAGAAAACACTCAATCATCCCTTAGGTAGATCTCTATTATCCAAACTATAACTTTTGTCTTATTTTCTTTCCTCCCAATCCTGATTAATGTCATATGTTACTTATGTCAAGCTATAGAGGACTTCTGTAGTCTTATGAATGACTTCTTGGGTGTGGTTATTAGGGGGATCAAAATACCTGATATATGGTGTATTTTAAATATTAGACTATTTCTCATCACATTTTCTAGGTTCTTCTGCTTCCCCAGCCTCAAATCATTTAAAACAATTGTGTACCTTCTACTTATACAAGTTTGTCTAGTGTTGACCTTTATAATTATCACTGATTGTTTTTGCCTAGTCCCCTGTTATGGTTCAAAATAACTCTTTCCTCAAAAGGGATTCAACCTAAAATACTCAGCAAAAAAGTTTTAGTGTAACAGTAATCTAAAAACTATGTATATCTTTATTAGCTAGCATAGATATCATTGAATTTATTTGTTTTTATTTTAAATCATATTTAAGATAAAATGTAACATAGGAAACATTTTTCTTGTTTTTATTATGAAACATTAACGATACAAGTAGTGTTGTGTCTACAGGAGGTACACATCTGCATTTATCTCAGCAACCACTACCACATCAGGTGACAAGCATCAGCAGTTGAAGGAACACCATATAAAGGATATTGTAGATGTCCCACAAAAATTTAAAACCATGCTCATGACCAAGAGATTTTACTATAGGGTGGATTAAAACAGCATCATTTCAAAACAAGGAAATGATCAGTTTGAATGGGGAATATCAGTTTTATGATTTTTTTTGACAGGAATAGAAACATAAAACAATGTCTATTTTTGTTTTTTCTTATCAGAATGCAGAGGCTGAATATTAAAATGATCATACTGCTGTGCCTATAGTCGTTTGACAGAAACATGATAAATAATAAACAACCTTCTTTTGTAAAGCACAGCTTTTTAATTTCAAACTTTTACCTTTACAATCATGCAAAGACCCAGGTAAACCACACCTAAATACAGAAATGAAAAATTGAAAGAAATGCTGGGGACATATTGAACACATGCACACACAAAATTCCATTGATTTTCCTTTATGTGAAAAGTTCCAGAGGCAAAGTTTGATCAGTTATGATTATCTGTAACTTCATTGTATAAAACCTTTTGAAAGCTTAATAGTAATATCTACAGACGAGTTTTTTTGCAACTCATTTTTATTGAATCTTCTTTTTTTTCAGTGGTTGTTATTGAATTGAATGTGATTTAGCTGAAAATGGGCTAAACCTGATTTCACAAAATCTGTCTATTATTCCCAGCCTGCCGACCCAAAATAGCCTAGCTCTAGATCTAATTTAGGAAGCATAAAATTGACTTCTGAAAGGATGGTTAATGATCTTGTGTCTCTGTGAATGTCCAATTTATAGACTATTCGCTGAGTAAATGACATATATTTTTTCTCAAATATTTGCAATCTGGAAGCTCGACAAATTCTGTTGGACCACTTCATATTAGTTTTGGTACTGGTAAAACAGGGACTCTAGAAATAATGAAAATAAATCTCATTCATATTTATAGTTTTTATTTTTTTAGAAAATTAGTATTTATTTCATTTAACTAATAGTTCAGATGCTTCTATTTGAAATAAAGAGTGGTAAAATTTGCTTTCACAAAGAGAGAGAAAAGTGGGTCATTATATGCTAGGACAAAAAATATTGATTACAAACTGTACTTATAAAATAATATTAACCAAAGTTAACACTTTGGTTGTTCATGGAACAATTAATTTGTGTTTGGGGTTATTGGGAAAATAATTGATAAATTCAATCAAAAATATTTCATACAGAATGCATAGTATTGAACTTTGTAGCAAAAGGAGCTATTGTGACTAAAATATTCTATCCATTATTTTATACATTTTAACCAATTGCCTAATAAGTTAAATTAAGGTAGTTACAAGAATTAAAATAATTGTGAGAACCATTTCATCAGAAAAACACATAAATACAAGTCTTATTAAGATCGTATGTGTGCCAATTTGCCATCTTGTCTTAATGTCTGTCATAAGCTTTTGTTTCCTTTTTATTTACTGCTCAGTGTGTCTCCTGGTCATGCCTACCAATACAACTTTCTTATTCCCTGATAGTTCCTCATCTGCAAAATGGCACAATAACAGTGCCCACTTTAGAGGGTTGTTTCAGGGTTTATGAATTCCTGTACATAAAGAACATAGAAAAATACCTGGCATACAGTAAGCACTACGTAGTTTTACTATTGGCTCTTCAGTTTAACTTATTTTTCTCTTTTTATTCAAATCACAGATGAATTTATGTTGTTGTTGTCTCATAACATAAAGAAAGATAGCCCCTTTTATTTTAGAATGGCTGGCTTTGGGGTATCAATAAGTTCATTGAATTGAAGAATTGAATTTACCTCCCATAGTTATAGCAAATGAAATATTAACAGGTTGAATATAGCATGCGGCCCAAATGTCATCTATTTCAAACATTACAGTATAATAAGATGATTAAAATAAGTACCTAAACTTCATTGATTCTGTTCTTCCTCATAAACAGCTACTATACTATTACCCATTATTATCATCAGTGTACTTCTGGGTTTTCATTGTAATCTGTGTGTCTTCCGCTTCCTCCCAATATTCTCTTCAGAGTTTGCCTAGCTCAGAGATCTAGGCTGGGGGCATGATTTTGTCCCCTCAGGGACATGAGGCAATGTTTAGATACATTTTGATTTACACAATTGGAGGAAGGAAGGGTTCAACTAGCACCAGTGGATATATTTCAGAGATCTGCTAAACATTCTGTCACACACAGGGAAACCTCCCACAGTGAAGTGTTTCAGTGCAAAATGTCAATAATGCTAAGAGTGAGAAGCTCTGCTGTACATCATTCTTTTTTTTTTTTTTTTTTTTACAACAAGCCCCCAATGACACAAGTTTTCCTGTGTAAAAAATCTAAAATTGTGCTTCTGAACTTAAAATAAAAGTTTGTAAAAGTATAGAATGAAATTCTTTTTTTTTTTTTTTTTATTATACTTTAAGTGCTAGGGTACATGTGCATAACGTGCAGGTTTGTTACATATGTATGTATGTGCCATGTTGGTGTGCTGCACCCATCAACTTTAATTCTGCCTGCTGGCTCCAAATTCAATCCTACTGGGGCCCTTGGTGAGAATGTTATTCTCAGGATGCTTTGCTACATTGCTTCCCATATTGCATAATCTTCAGGGTACAACAAATGGTACTAGTGTTCCTGAAGTCTCTCCTTCTCCAGAGATATTTAGCTTTTTTTTTTTTTTTTTTTTTTTTTTTTTTTTTTTTTTTTT
>NC_045455.1:51234099-51234340 GCF_002776525.5 Piliocolobus tephrosceles
TTTTATTTTATTTTTTTTTATTATACTTTAAGTTCTAGGGTACATGTGCATAACGTGCAGGTTACATATGTATACATGTGCCATGTTGGTGTGCTGCACCCATCAACTCGTCAGCACCCATCAATTCATCATTTATATCAGGTATAACTCCCCAATGCAATCCCTCCCCCCTCCCCCCTCCCCATGATAGGCCGCAGTGTGTGATGTTCCCCTTCCCGAGTCCAAGTGAGCTCATTGTTCA
>NC_045455.1:51234440-51236470 GCF_002776525.5 Piliocolobus tephrosceles
GAAACTGAGAAGTTCTAACTTGGATGGCATAGAGTCCTACGCAGGTACAAGGGATATCTTCAGAGAAAAACGGGAAAGAAGCTTTCTGAGAAACTTCTTTGTGATCAGTGAATTCGTCTCACAGAGTTACATCTTTGTCCTCAAGAAGCAGTTTCTAACACTCTTTTCGTACAATGTGCAAGTTAATATTTGGCAGCCAATTGGGGCCCATGGTGAAAAAGGAAATATCATCACATAATAACTAGAGGGAAGCTATCTGAGAGATTGCTTTCTGATATATGACTTCATCACACAAAGTTCCACACAATGGTTCTTGGCAGAGTTTGCTAAGGCTGTTGTTTTGGATTCTGCGAAGTGATATTTGGGAGCTCTTTGATGGCTATGGTGAAAAAGGATATATCCTCAGAGAGAAAGTGGCAAGAAGCATTCTCAGAAACTGCATTGCTGTGCGTGAGAGCAACTCACAAAGTTACACTTTTCTCTTCAGCTGTCAGTTTGCTAAGGCAGTTTGCTTGGAATCTGCTCTGGGATTCTTCTTAGCGCAATGAAGCTTAGGTGACAAAGCAAGTCTCCTCAGAGGAAAACTGGAAAGAAGCTCTCTTAGAAACTTCTCTGTGATGTGTGAATTCATCTCACAGAGTTACACTTATATTTCATGGAGCAGGCCACTAACACTGTCTTTGAGGAAATTCAGAAGTTCTAACTTGGATGGCTAGAGGTCGACGCTGGTAAAGGGTATATCATAAGTGAAAACCGGGAAAGAAGCTTTCTGAGAAACTTCTTTATGATCTGTGAATTCGTCTCACAGAGTTCCACCCTTGTCTTCTTGGAACAGTTTGCTAACACTGTTGTCGTCGATCCTGCAAAGTGATATTTGGGAGTTCATTGAGGGCAATGGTGAAAAAGGAAATATCGTCAGATCAAAACTGGAAAGAAGCCTTCTGAGAAACTGTACTGAGATGTGTGATTGCAACTCACAGATTTACACGTTGCTCTAAATTCATTAGTGTGTTAACACAGTTTTCTTGAATAATCATTTCAAAAGGTGATAGAAGATTTGTGAGAAACTGCTTTGTGGTATGTGAATTCATCTCACAGATTTAAAACTCTATCTTCATGAAGCAATTTGCTGACACTGTTTTCGTGGAATCTGCAAAGCGATATTTGGGAGCCCATTGAGGCCCATGGTGAAACAGGATATATCCGCATATAATAACTAGAGAGAATCTTTCTGAGAGGTTGCTTTCTGATGTGTGACTTATCACAGAGAATTCCACCCTTCCCTTCTTGGAACAGTTTGCTAACACTGTAGTCGTGGATTCTGCAAAGTGATATTTGGGAGCTCATTGAGGGCAATGGTGAAAAAGGAAATATCGTCAGATCAAAATTGGAAAGAAGCCTTCTGAGAAACTGCACTCTGATGTGTGAATGCAACTCAGAGATTTACACGTTTCTCTAGAGTCATCAGTTTACTAACACAGTTTTCTTGAAATCTGCAATGGGATACTTTTCAGCGCAATGAAGCTTACGGTGACAAAGGAAATATCCTCCTATGAAAAACAGAAACAAGCCTTCTTAGAAACTTCTTGGTTATGTGTGAATTCATCTCACATGTTACACTTAAATTTCATGGAGCAGTGCTTTAAAACTGTCTTTGGAGAAACTGTGAAGGGCTCCATTGGATCGCATTGAGGCCTACGCTGATGAAGGAAATATCATCATTTCAAAACGTGAAAGAAGCTCTGAGAAACTGCTTTGTGATATGTGAATTCATCTCACAGAGTTACAACTCAATCTTCATGAAGCAGTTTGCTAACACTGTTTTCGTGGAATCTGCAAAGTGATATTTGAGAGCCCATTATGGCCCAAGGTGGAATAGGATATATCCTCAGATAATAACAGAGAGAAGCTTTCTGAGAGATTGCTTTCTGTTGTGTGACTTCATCACACAAAGTTCCACCCTTCCTTTCTTGGAACAGTTTCCTAACACTGTTGTCGTGGATTCTGCAAAGTGATATTTGGGAGCTCAT
>NC_045455.1:51236480-51237819 GCF_002776525.5 Piliocolobus tephrosceles
TGAGAAACTGCACTGTGATGTGTGAATGCAACTCACAGAGTTGCACGTTGCTCTACAGTCATCAGTTTGCTAACACAGTTTTCTTGAAATCTGCAACGCGATACTTCTCAGAGCTATCAAGCTTACGGTGACAAAGGAAATATCCTCCTATGAAAACCAGAATGAAGCTTTCTCAGAAAATTCTTTGTGATGTGTGAATTCATCTGACAGTGTTACACTTATGTTTCCTGGAGCAGTGCTTTAAAACTGTCTTTGGGGAAAGTGTGAAGGGCTCCATTGGATCTCATTGAGGCCTACACGGAGGAAGGAAATATCATTTTTTCAAAACGTGAAAGAAGCTTTCTGAGAAACTGCTTTGTGATATGTGAATTCATCTCACAGAGTTACAACTCAATCTTCATGAAGCAGTTTGCTAACACTCTTTTCGTGGAATCTGCAAAGTGATATTTGGGATCCCTTTGGGGCCCATGGTGAAATAGGAAATATCTTCAGATAATAACTAGAGAGAAGCTTTCTGAGAGATTGTTTTCTGATGTGTGACTTCATCACACAGAGTTCCACCCTTCCCTTTTGGAACAGTTTGGTAACACGGTTGTCGTGGATTCTGCGAAGTGAAAATTGGGAGCTCATTGAGGACAATGGTGAAAAAGGAAATATCGTCATATCAAAACTGTAAAGAAGCCTTCTGAGAAACTGCACTGTGATGTGTGAATGCAACTCACAGAGTTACACGTTTCTCTACAGTGATCTGTTTGCTAACACAGTTTTCTTGAAATCTGCAATGGGATACTTCTCAGTGCAATGAAGCTTACGGTGACAAAAGAAATATCCTCCTATGAAAACCAGAAAGAAGCTTTCTTAGAAGCTTCTTGGTGATGTGTGAATTCATCTCACAGTGTTACATTTATGTTTCCTGGAGCAGTGCTTTAAAACTGTCTTTGAGGAATCTGTGAAGTGCTCCATTGGATCGCATTGAGGCATACACAGATACAGGTAATGTCATCATTTCAAAACGTGAAAGAAGCTCTGAGAAACTGCTTTGTGATATGTGAATTCATCTCACAGAGTTACAACTCAATCTTCATGAAGCAGTTTGCTAACACTCTTTGCGTGGGATCGGCAAAGTGATATTTGGGAGCCCATTGGGGCCCATGGTGAAATAGGAAATATCCTCAGATAATAATTAGAGAGAAGCTTTCTGAGAGATTGCTTTCTGATGTGCGACTTCATCACACAGGGTTCCACCCTTCACTTCTTGGAACAGTTTGCTAACACTGTTGTCGTGGATTCTACAAAGTGATATTTGGGAGCTCATTGGGGGCAATGGTGAAAAAGGAAA
>NC_045455.1:51237829-51244393 GCF_002776525.5 Piliocolobus tephrosceles
AAAGAAGCCTTCTGAGAAACTGCACTGTGATGTGTGAATGCAACTCAGTGAGTTACACGTTGCTCTACAGTCATCAGTTTGCTAACACAGTTTTCTTGTAATCTGCAATGGGATACTTCTCAGCGCAATGAAGCTTACAGTGACAAAGGAAATATCCTCCTATGAACACCAGAAAGAAGCTTTCTTAGAAACTTCTTGGTGATGTGTGAATTCATCTCACAGTGTTACACTTATGTTTTGTGGCACATTGCTTTAAAACTGTCTTTGGGGAAACTGTGAAAGGCTCCATTGGATGGCCTTGAGGCCTACTCTGAGAAAGGAAATATCATCATTTCAAAACGTGAAAGAAGCTTTCAGAGAAATTGCTTTGTGATAGGTGAATTCATCCCATAGAGTTACAACTCAGTCTTCATGAAGCAGTTTGCTAACACTCTTTGCGTGGAATCTGCAAAGGGATATTTGGGAGCCCATTGCGGCCCATGGTGAAATAGGATATATCCTCAGATAATAACTAGAGAGAAGCTTTCTGAGAGATTGCTTTCTGATGTGTGACTTCATCACCCAGAGTTCCACCCTTCCCTTCTTGGAACAGTTTGCAAACACTGTTGTCGTGGATTCTGCAAATATATTTGGGAGCTCATTGAGGGCAATGGTAAAAAAGGAAATATCGTCAGATCAAAACTGGAAAGAAGCCATCTGAGAAACTGCACTGTGATGTGTGAATGCAACTCACAGTGTCACAAGATTCTCTACAGTGATCAGTTTGCTAACACAGTTTTCTTGAAATCTGCAGTGGGAAACTTCTTAGCGCAATGAACCTTACGTTGACCAAGGAAATATCCTCCCATGAAAACCAGAAAGAGGCTTTCTTAGAAACTTCTTGGTGATGTGTGAATTCATCTGACAGAGTTACACTTATCTTTCTTGGAGCAGTGCATTAAAACAGTCTTTCGGTAATCTGAGAAGGGCTACATTGGATCGCATTGAGGCCTACTCTGAAAAAGGAAATATTGTCATTTCAACACGTGAAAGAAGCTTTCTGAGAAACTGCTTTTTGATCTGTGAATTCATCTCACTGAGTTACAACTCAGTCTTCATGAAGCAGTTTGATAACACTCTTTTCATGGAATCTGCAAAGTGATATTTGGGAGCCCATTGGGGCCCATGGTGAAATAGGATATATCCTCAGATAAAAAATAGAGAGAAGCTTTCTGAGAGATGGCTTTGTGATGTGTGACTTCATCTCACAGAGTTCCACCCTTCCCTTCTTGGAACAGTTTGCTAACACTGTTGTCGTGGATTCTGCAAAGGGATATTTGGGAGCTCATTGAGGGCAATGGTGAAAAAGGAAATATCGTCAGATCAAAATTGGAAAGAAGCCTCCTGCGAAACTGCACTGTGATGTGTGAATGCAACTCACAGAGTTCCACGTTTCTCTACAGGTATCAGTGCGGTAACACCGTTTTCTTTAAATCTGCAATGGGATACTTCTCAGTGCAATGAAGCTTACGGTGACAAAGGAAATATTCTCCTATGAAAACCAGAAAGAAGCTTTCTTAGAAACTTCTTGGTGATGTGTGAATTCATCTGACCGAATTACACTTATGTTTCATGGAGCAGTGCTTTAAAACTGTCTTTGGGGAAACTGTGAAGGGCTACATTGGATCGCATTGAGGCCTACGATGATACTGGAAATATCATCATTTCAAAACGTCAAAGAAGCTTTCTGAGAAACTGTTTTGTGATCTGTGAGTTCATCTCAAAGAGTTACAACTCAATCTTCATGAAGCAGTTTGCTAACACTCTCTTACTGGAATCTGCAAATTGATATTTGGGAGCCCATTGGGGCCGATGGTGAAATAGGACATATCCTCAGATAATACCTAGAGAGAAGCTTTCTGAGAGATTGCGTTGTGATGTGTGACTTCATCACACAGAATTCCACCCTTCCCTTCTTGGAACAGTTTGCTAACACTGTTGTCGTGGATTCTGCCAAGTGATATTTGGGAGCTCATTGAGGGCAAAGGTGAAAAAGGAAATATCCTCACATCAAAACTGGAAAGAATAATTCTGAGACACTGCACTGTGATGTGTGAATATAACTCACAGAGTTACACGTTTCTCTTCAGTGATCAGTGCTCTGATACAGTTTTCTTGAAATCTGGAATGGGATACCTCTCAGCGCAATGAAGATTACAATGGTGAAAAGGAAATACCCTCAGATCAAAACTGGAAAAGAGCCTTCTGAGAAACTGCACTGGGAAGTGTTAATGCAATTCACAGAGTTACACGTTTCTCTACAGTGATCAGTTTGCTAACACAGTTTTCTTGAAATCTGCAATGGGATACTTCTCAGCGCAATGAACCTTATGGTGACAAAGGAAATGTCCTCCTATGAAAACCCGAAAGAAGCTTTCTTAGAAACTTATTGGTGATGTGTGAATTCCTCTCACAGAGTTACACTTATCTTTCGTGGAGCAGTGCATTAACACTCTCTTTGGGGAACCTGAGAAGGGCTGCATTGGATCGCATTGAGACCTACGATGATAAAGGAAATTTCTTTACTTCAAAACGTCAAAGAAGCTTTCTGAGAAACTGCTTTGTGATATGTGAATTTTTCTCACAGAGTTACAACACAGTCTTCATGAATCAGTTTGCTAACACTCTTTTCTTGGAATTGCAAAGTGAAATTTGGGAGCCCATTGGGGCCCATGGTGAAATAGGATATATCCTGAGATAGTAACTAGAGAGAAAGTTTCTGAGAGATTGCTTTCTGATGTGTGACTTCATCACACGGAGGTACACCCTTCCCTTCTTGGAACATTTTGCTAACACTGTTTTCGTGGATTCTGCAAAGTGATATTCGGGAGCCCATTGTGGGCAATGGTGAAAAAGGAAATATCGTCAGATCAAAACTGGAAAGAAGCCTTCTGAGAAACTGCACTGTGATGTGTGAAGGCAACTCACAGACTTACACGTCTCTCTAGAGTGATCAGTTTGGTAACACAGTTTTCTTGGAATCTGCAATGGGGTACTTCTCAGAGCAATGAAGCTTACGGTGACAATGGAAATATCCTCCCATGAAAAGCAGAAAGAAGCTTTATTAGAAACTTCTTTGTGATGTGTGAATTCATCACACAGAGTTACTCTTATGTTTCGTAGAGCAGGGCATTAACATTGTCTTTAGGGAAACTGAGTAGGGCTACATTGGATCGCATAGTGGCCTACGCTGATAAAGGAAATATCATCTTTTCAAAATGTGAAAGAAGCTTTCTGAGAAACTGCTTTGTGATCTGTGAATTCATATCACAGAGTTACAACTCTGTCTTCATGAAGCAGTTTGCTAACACTCTTTCGTGGAATCTCTAAACTGATAATTTGGAGCCCATTGGGGCCCATCGTCAAAAAGGATATATCCTCAGATAATAACTAGAGAGAAGCTTTCTGAGAGATTTCTTTCTGACGTTTGATGTCATCACACAGAGTTCCACCCTTCCCTTCTTAGAACAGTTTTCAAGGACTGTTGTCGAGTATTCTGCAGTGGGATATTTGGAAGCTCTTTGAGGGCAATGGTGAAAAAGGAAATATCCTCAGTTCAACACTGGAAAGAAGCCTTCTGAGAAACTGCACTGTGATGGGTGAATGCAATTCACAGAGTTACACATTTCTCTACAGTGATTAGTGTGCTAACACAGTTTTCTTGAAATCTGCAATGGGATACTTCTCAGCACAATGAAGGTTACGGTGATAAAGGAAATATCCCCCTATGAAAACCAGAAAGAAGCTTTCTTAGAAACATCTTGGTGATGTGTGAATTCATCTCACAGAGTTACACTTATGTTTCGTGGTGCAGTGCATTAACACTGTGTTTGGGGAACCTGAGTAGGGCTACATTGTATCGCATTGAGTCCTATGCTGATACAGGAAATATCATCGTTTCAAAACGTGAAAGAAGCTTTCTGAGAAACTGCTTTGTGATATGTGCATTCATCTCACAGAGTTACAACACAGTCTTCATGAAGCAGTTTGCTCACACTCTTTTTGTGGACTCTGCAAAGTGATATTTGTGAGTTCATTGGGGCCCATGGTGAAATAGGATGTATCCTCAGGTAAAAACTAGAGAGAAGCTTTCTGAGAGATTGCTTTCTGATGTGTGAGTTCATCACACAGAGTTCCACCCTTCCTTTCTTGGAACAGTTTGCTAACACTGTTGTCGTGGATTCTGCAAAGTGATATTTGGGAGCTCATTGAGGGCAATGGTGAAAAAGGAAATATCCTCACATCAAAACTGGAAAGAAGCCTTCTGAGAAACTGCACTGTGATGTGTTTATGCAACTCAAAAAGTTGCACGTTTCTCTACAGTGATCAGTGTGCTAACACAGTTTTCTTGAAATCCGTAATGGGATACTTCTCAGCGCAATGAAGCTTACGGTGACAAAGGTAATATCCTCGTATGAAAACAAGAAAGAAGCTTTCTTAGAAACTTTTCGGTGATGTGCGAATTAATCTCACAGCTTTACACAGCTTTACACGTATGTTTAGTGGAGTAGTGCATTAACACTGTCGTTGAGGAACTTAAAAATTCGCTACATTGAATCGTATTGAGTCCTATGCTGATACAGAAAATATCATCATTTCAAAACGTGAAAGAAGCTTTCTGAGAAACTGCTTTGTGATCTGTGAATTCATCTCACAGAGTTACAACTCAGTATTCATGAAACAGTTTGCTGACACTCTTTTCGTGGAATCTGCAAAGTGATATTTGGGAGCCCATTGGGGCCCATGGTGAAAAAGGATATATCCTCAGATAATAACTAGAGATAAACTTTGTGAGAGATTGCTTTCTGATGTGTGGCTTCATCACCAGGGTTCCACATTTCCCTTCTAGGAACAGTTTGCTAAAACTGTTCTCGTGGATTCTGCAAAGTGGTATTTGGGATCTCAATTAGGGCCATGGTGAAAAATGAAATAAGCTCAGATCAAAACTGGAAAGAAGCCTTCTGAGAAACTGCACTGTGATGAGTGAGTGCAACTCACAGAGGTACACGTTTCTCTACAGTGATCAGTGTGCTAACACAGTTTTCTTGAAATCTCCAATGGGATACTTCTCAGCGCAAGGAAGCTTACGGTGACAAAGGAAATATCCTCCTGTGAAAACCAGAAAGAAGCTTTCTTTGAAACTTCTTGGTGATGTGTGAATTCATCTAACAGAGTTACACTTATATTTCGTGGAGCAGTGCATTAAAACTGTCTTTGGGGAAACTGTGAAGGGCTATATTGGATCGCTTTGAGGCCAACGCGGATGAAGGAAATATCATTTCAAAATGTGAAAGAAGTTTCTGAGAAACTGCTTTGTGATCTGTGAATTCATCTCATAGAATTAAAGCTCAGTCTTCATTAAGCAGTTTGCTAACACTCTTTTCGTGGAAACTGCAAAGTGATATTTGGGAGCCCTTTGTGGCCCAGTGTGAAATAGGATATATCCACAGATAATAACGATAGAGAAGCTTTCTGAGAGATTGCTTTCTGATGTGTGACTTCATCACACAGAGTTCCACCTTTCCCTTCTTTGAACAGTTTGCTAACACTGTTGTCGTGGATTCTGCAAAGTGATATTTGGGAGCTCATTTAGGGCAATGGTGAAAAAGGAAATACCATCAGATCAAAACTGGAAAGAAGCCTTCTGAGAAACTGCACTGTGATGTGTGAATGCAACTCACAGAGTTACACGTTTCTCTACAGTGATCAGTGTGCTAACACAGTTTTCTTGAAATCTGCAATGGGATACTTCTCAGTGCAAAAAAGCTCACGGAGACAAAGGAAATATCCTCCGATGAAAACTATTAAGAAGCTTTCTTAGAAACTTCTTAGTAATGTGTGAATTCATCTCACAGAGTTGCACTTATGTTTCATGGAGCAGTGAATTAACACTGTCTTAGAGGAAACTGAGATGGGCTACTTTGGATCTCATTGAGGCCTATGCTGATAAAGGAAATATCATCATTTCAAAACGTGAAAGAACCTTTCTGAGAAAGTGCTTTGTGATCTGTGAATTCATCTCACGGAATTTCAACTGAGACTTCATGAAGCAGTTTGCTAACACTCTTTCGTGGAACCTGCAAAGTGATATTTTGAGCCCTTTGGGGCCCTTGGTGAAAAAAGATATATCCTCAAATAATAACAAGAGAGAAGCTTTCTGAGAGATTGCTTTCTGTTCTGTGACTTCATCACCCAGAATTCCACCCTTCCCTTCATGGAACAGTTTGCTAACACTGTTGTCCTGGATTCTGTAAAGTGATATTTGGGAGATCATTGATGGCAATGGTGAAAAAAGAAATATCCTCTGTTCAAAAGTAGAAAGAAGCCTTCTGAGAAACTGCACTGTGATGTGTGAAAGTAACTCACAGAGTTACACGTTTCTTTACAGCGATCATTTTGGTAACACAGTTTTCTTGAAATCTGCAGTGGGATAGTTCTTAGCGCAATGAAACTTACGGTGACAAAGGAGATATCATCTGATGAAAAGTAGAAAGAAGATTTCTTGGAAACTTCCTGGTGATGTGT
>NC_045455.1:51554139-51599393 GCF_002776525.5 Piliocolobus tephrosceles
TTCTTTCTTTCTTTCTTTCTTTCTTTCTTTCTTTCTTTCTTTCTTTCTTTCTTTCTTTTCCTTCTTTCTTTCTTTTCCTTCTTTCTTTCTTCTTTTTGCTCTGTTGCCAAGGCACGTGCAGTGGCAATCTTGGCTCACTGTAATCTCCGCCTTTCAGGTTCAGGCCATTCTCCTGCCTCAGCCCCTGAGGAGCTGGGACTACAGGCGCCCTCCACCACGCCAGGCTAACTTTTTGTATTTTTAGTAGAGACGAGGTTTCACTGTGTTAGCCAGAATGGTCTCTAGCTCCTGACCTGGTGATCTGCCCGCCTTGGCCTGCCAAAGTGCTGTGCAGGCCTGAGCCACCACACCCTATCCAAACTATACTTTTAAGATTCCATGAAAATCTTAGGCTTAAGATCTGTAACTTCAATTGCAACTATAGGGAAAAAAGTGAGATAATTGGTCCACAGAGCAAATCTTGAGTTTATTCACATGACCCGAGGATAAGGCAGTGGGTTGAACTCTCACTCAGGCATTGATGGAAGACTGGGAGATGAATGCTCTGTCCTCATGCTTAACTCCTACCTAAATGTAGTTGCCTAATTTATGACTTGGGCAGTAGTCTGTGCCTGTGGGAGAAGAAACAGATACCACATGACCTCAGCTTGGGTCCTGATTCTAATCAATATATGAAGGAAGAAGAGCTAGTAGAATGAGGGAGAGAAATAAAGTGTTGTGGCGAATTGTTTGGGCTCAGGAGTTTGAGACTAGCCTGAGCAACAAAGTGAAACACTAGCTCTGCAGAATAAAAATAATTAGCTAGGCATGTTGGTGCATGCCTGTAGTCCCAGCTACTTGAGAGGCTGAGCTGGGAGGATTGCTTGATGCTGGGAGGCCGAGGTTGCAGTGAGATGAGATTGCACCACTGCACTTCAGCCTGGGTGACAAATCCAGAACCTGTCTTAAAAAATAATTAGGCGAGGCACAGTGGCTCATGCCTGTAATCCCAGCACTTTGGGAGGCCGAGGCAGGTGAATCACGAGATCAAGAGATCAAGAACATTCTGGCCAACATGGTGAAACCCCGTCTCTACTAAAAGTACAAAAATTAGCTGGGTGTGGTGGTGCTCGCCTGTAGTCCCGGCTACTTGGGAGGTTGAGGTAGGAGAATGGCATGAACCCGGGAGGCGGAGATTGCAGTGAGCCGAGATTGCCCCACTGCACTCCAGTCTGGGCGACACAGCAAGACTCCATCTTCAAAAAAAAAAAAAAAAAAAAAAAAACCTCTGTTACTCAAATAAGTCATGGCCCAATGGGTGTCAGACTCTGCACTGTCCACTCCCTTGTGGAGGCAAGGATAAGACAGTAAGGACATGGCTGAAAGTCCCCTTCCTAGTGTTTCTCTTCATAAGGAAAGATTTTCTCTCCAGATAGACCAAGGCCCCTCATAAGCAAAGATGTATTAGCCTCTTCTTTTCCCAAGTCACAATTAGAAAGATAGATAGATAGATAGATAGATAGATAGATAGATAGATAGATAGATAGATAATTACCATCATCCTATCTAATTACTACATTTTAGTTATTACCTGATTAACTGATCTTTCACTTACAGAGATGACTGTGAAAAAGAACAGAATTTTATCTACTGCAGAAGAATGCCAAATAATAGAGTCAATAGGGGCTAGAGTTCCTTCTTCCATTCTTCTAGGAAATATACCATAATTGACACCTACATGGACCTTGTAGGCACAAAGTGTCCCAGGCAACCACTTGTCACTCCTTGACCCCACCCTCAGGCAGGTCCAGGGTACCAAAGTGTGCTCACATAAATCACCTATATTTTGTTCATTATTTACCAGCAAAAACACACATGTTAAAATATAAACAGGTTATTTTCTAATAAAAAAGAAACTGCCAGAAAAAGAAAGATGACATAAATTGCAAAATGTGCCATTATTCATACCATATTAAGGAGACTCCAATGAAAATTATTTTAATTAGAATGTTATCCAATATCTCCTAATAACATTAATTGTGAAACTTAAAATTATTTGAAGGTTGCTAAAATGTGAAAAACTATGCAATTTAGAAGGAATAAAATGCAGCACATCAGACACAGTCTATAATACACATGAGTATAAATGTTGTGTATATCATTATTACCATATGAATGTAAATGATGTTACTTCTCACCCATTTAAGTAATGCAAATACTAATTGAGCACCCATTATTCACCAGCTACTGTACTATAGTTTGCAGAATGAACGGCAGCTTATTCACATAAATTATCATTGAGGAGGTCATTCTTCTCTTTGGGCAAACATTTCAGCAAAATGACAGCCTAAAGAAAATCAAGAATGTGTGGTTAGTGACATTATAATCATTCATGCAGTGCAGACACTGTAGGAAGCAAGCAGGAAAATAAAACAGATAAAGCAAGGGAAAAATAGAGGCACCATTTTTTTCAACAACAATGTTCCATAAATTTCAATACTTGATGTACAATGCACTGACCTTAAGATCAAAAATGATTCTGCTACTATGTTGTCTGCAGACATTTTCTGTATCCCTCTTTGTTCTGCCATTTTGTGAAAGGATGTGAGACATTTATTTTATTACTCCAAAGTAGAATGTTCTGTTAACTTCTGATCTTTGCCTTATCTTTAGTAATTTTTTAAAAACTATATACTTTAATTAAGATATAATACCTCCTGGCTAAATTATGCTACTTTATGTTCTCATTAAAACATTTTTTTCAGGTCAGGTGTGGTGACTCATGCCTGTAATCCCAGCATTTTGCGAAGTTGAAATGGGCAGACTGCTTGAGGTCAGGAGTTCAAGACCAGCCTGAGCAATACCCCATCTTTGCAAAACATAAGAAAATTAGTCTGGCCTGGTGGCTTCTGTGGCATGTACCTATAGTCCTAGCTACTTGGGAGTTTGAGGTAGGAGGATTGTTGGAGCCCAGGGATTCAAGGATGCAGTGAACTATGAGATCATGACACTGCACGTCAGCCTGGACACAGAATGAGACTGTCTAAAACACAAACACGCACACACACAATTTTAGTTAGCTTAGAAGAATAAGTACAGGAGATCTATTCAACAACTAGGTAACTGTAATTAATAATAATGTTTTTATTTTACTAATTATTATTTAGTAATAATAGTAACTATTATTACTATTTACTAATAATTACTAAGAAATTATTAGATTGGTATAAAATTAATCACATTTTTTGCCGTTACTTTCAATGCATATGTTAATTAGCTCAAGCCATTTCACTATGTATATATAAATGTTTCACAATACTCTTTTATACACAAAAATGATATATAATTTTTGCCAACTAAAAAATAAATCAATTTAGGAAAAAATGAACAAAACATATTATTTTAAGCATTCTGCTAAAGTACTAATTAAAATATGTGAAAAATAAATTGAACATCAGTAAGAAAAGTTTGAATTTTTAAACACATAATATGTTTAATATGGGAGCTACTATTTAAGTAATGGTCATATTGAAATGAATAATTAATATATCAAACAATGCATGCAATGAAATGTATAATTTAATGAAATTTACAAAGTTCTCAGTCTTAAATTCATTTAGAAGTGTAATTTCAAATTTTTTATACCCGGATATATATGACACCCTTAATGAATGTGCTTTTGTCAATCAGCTTTTGTTCTTTATTTGTTTGTTTTAGCTCTATGATGAAAACACTGGTTTAAAGACCTAAATGGCTATTTTTAATATGAAGATCTAATAGATTACTGATGTTTTTCTATGAGGAAGAGTATGTATTGCTAGCACACAAAAAAAGAGAAACTTCTTATTTTTATGTAATCTACGTGAGTTTGGAGCTTGAATTATTTATTGTTAAAAAGGTTTTCCACTATATTTTGCCCATATATAATGTACAATAGTTTGTGTCCAATAGATATTTATATGTATCTATATAATATGTGCTTATATAGATATACATATATATTTATATAAATATACATATTTTTATATATTTTATATATAATATATTATCTTATATATGTATATATATATATATCTATATATAGGACATATATATATATATATATATATATATATGTCCAAAGAGAATGAGATTAGTGTGTCAAAGAGATATCTGAATACCCACATTTATTGCAGCACTATTCACAAGAGCCAAAATATAGAATCAACCTAAGTGTCTATTAAAGATGAATGTATAAAAGAAAATGTTTTATATATACACAGTGGAATACTGTTCAGTCATAAAACATGAAATCGTGTTATTTGTGGTGACATCGATGAACCTGGAGGACATTATGTTAGGTGAAATAAGCCAGGCACAGAAAGACCAATACTGCATTAGCTCAATCATATTTGAAATCAAAGTATTCTCATAGACATAGAGTAGGATGGTGGTTACCAGAAGATGGGAAGAGTAGAGGAGAGAGAGGATGGAGAAAGATTGGTCAATGCGTACAAAGTTGCAATTAGATAGGACAAGTAAGTTCTGGTGTTGTACTTCATAATAGTATGATTAGAGTTAGCAATAATGTTTCGCATGTTTCAAAACAGCTAGAAGAGACTGTGATGTATTCATCACAAAAAAATAATAAATATTTAAGGTGATGGATGTGCTAATTACATTGCTTTGATCATTACACAATGTATGCATGTATGGAAACATCATACTGTACCCTGTAAATATGTACATGTCAAACATCAATTTAAAAATATAATATAAAATAAAATTTTATGCAGCATCTTAGTTGTCCCGAAAGCATCTTACAAGTATTAATCTCTCTTTATATTTGTGATAGAAATCAGTATATTTTAAAGTTGGACATACACATACACACCCGTGTGTGTATATCAAATCATATGTAGACTTTTTCTTTGAAATTGAAAACTAAATGTTGATTTTGGGGTGCTCCAGAATATATGGCCCCTTAATTGTTTTACAGGCCATGAACGCTGGCTACCATTTAGATGATGCTCATGCCTCTTCAAGCAAACTAAAATAAAAATATAAAAGGATTAAGCAATTAAAAGCCTGAGAATAAGGAGATGGTCCAATCTTAATATTAATTGTAGTTAGCATTAATAAATATTTTATTTATAAAGTTTAATTCTCCAAACAAGTAGATATGTTAGATAGATGCCCATTTGTTCATTTTACATATTAAGAATCTAGGTCACTAGGTGTACATTACCATAGGCTATCTGTTAAACTTTTGTATTGTAACCTCAACGCTACACTATTTAATTCTACAATATGCTGTACTTATATGCTACCATTCACCTCTTTGTATTAATTACCCATGATAACTGTGTACAAAGCATTAGATAGCACACCAATACAGTAATTTTTATTTAACTGTATTTATATTTCACTCAATTTAATTGTAGGCAACATTAAAACATTTTTTAGGCAAACTAGTTTCACATTATACTCAAAATAAAGCTATGTTATTTGTTTGTATTCCCTAAATATAATATTTGGATTTTCCATTGTCAGAAAAATGTCTCTCACAATCAATGTACTTTGAGATTGCTACCTGAGTTTTAGCTAATTTATTTTGTTTTAACATAATTATTATGTTTTAATTGCCAGAATATATGTTTAAAGCAACATCAATTAAGTCACCAAAAATACAACTTAAATTATCTTTCAGATACATATTTATAACACTAAAAAGCATTTTTTAAAGTAAAAATAAGTTTTAAAGACTTTTACAACCTGTCACAAAATATAGTAATTTTTATATTTTTTAGTTTATTTTCTAAACTTCATTCTTTGTGAAAATGTTTTTTATGTCACTAACAAACTACTTTTAATATAGCTTGTACTTATGTGCACTCTTGCTGCTATATTCAGGTGCCACTATATTTATATGGAAATTCTTAGCAATTGTCACATCGTAGGACTTCTAAACATTCTTTCCTACTAGTCAGCTATCCTGGCTTCATATTTTGTAGTATGCTTTCACTGTGGACCACACTAGTGGGTTAGAGGTAAAAATGATTTATTCCAAATTAGCAGCATTATTATTTAAGAATGGCCATTTACATAAAATTTGTATACAGGCATGCCTTGGTGATATTGTGGGTTCTGTCCCAGACTACCACAACAAAGTATCATGTAAGTCACAGAAGGTTTTTGGTTCCTCAATGCATATAAAAGTTATATTTACTAAGTTACAGTTTAGTAAATGTGCGACAGCATTATGTCTAGAAGCACAATGTACATACCTTAATTATGTATGTAAAATATTTTATTTCTAAGAAATTCTTGTGAACATTTTAGTTGTAAGCAATTTAAAATATTTTTGCTAATGTAGTGTCTTTCTTTGACCTTGATGTCTGCTGCCTGAAAAGGGTGGTGGTTGTTGAATGTTCAGGTGGCCACGGTAATTTCTTAAAATCAGATGACAATAAAGTTTTCCACATTGATTTACTCTTCCTTTTATGAAAGATTTCTCTGTAGCATGCAATGCTGTTTGATAGCATTTGCCCATAGTAGAATGCCTTTCAATATTGGAGTCAATCGTCTCAAACCCTACTCCTATATCAACTAAGATTATGAAATATTCTAAATCCTTCATTGTCATTTCAACAGTATTCTCAGCATTTCATCATTCCATGAAACCACTTTGGCTAGATTCCATAAAACCACTTTGTTCATCCATACGGTGAAAATCCTTATGCACTGAAGTTTTATCATGAGATTTCAGAAATGCTGTCACATCTTCATGTTTCACTTCTAATCCTAATTATCTTGTTATTTTCACCACATCTGTAGTTATTTGCTTTACTGAGGTCTTAAGCTTCTCAAAGTTATCCATGAGGGTTGAAATCAACTTTTTTCAAACTCCTGTTAATATTGATATGTTGATATTTTGACTTCCTTCCGTGAATCATGAATGTTCTTAATGGCATCTAGAATGGTAAATCCTTTCTAGAAGCTTTTCAACTTACTTTGCCCAGAACCATCAAGGGAATAACTATTTATGACAGTGATGACATTATGAAACATATTTCTTAAATGTTAAGACTTGAAAGTTGACATTACTTCTTGATCCATGGGCTGTAGAACAGATTTTGAATTAGCAGGCATACAAACCACATGAATCTCCTTGCACATCTCCATCAGAGCTCTTAGGTGACTAAACTAGGGGTATTTATAATAAGCAGTAATATTTTGAAAGAAATTATACACACACAAATTATAGACACATATATATGTATGTGTGTGTATATATATATGTGTGTGTGTGTGTATATATATATTTTTGAGCAGTACTTCTCAACAGTGGGCTTAAAATATTCAGTAAATCATGCTGTATCCCAGATCTGTTGTTTCATTTATAGAGCACAGGCATAGGAGATAGCATGATAGTATAATTCTTAAGTGCCCTAGAATTTTCAGAATGGTAAACAAGCATTGGCTTCAACAAAAGTCAGCAACTACTTTAGACCCTAACAAGAGAGTCAGCCTGTTTGTTGAAGGTTGGTAGTCAGGCAATTACTTCTCCTCTCTTAATAGGAAAGTCCTGGATGGCATATTTCTCTAATATAATACAATTTAATCTACATAGAAAATGTGTTGTTTAATATAGCCCCCTTCATCAATTATGTTAGCTAGATCTTCTGGATAACTTGCTGAAGCTCCTACATTAGCACCTTCTGATCCATCTTCCATTTTTATGCTGTGAAGACAACTTCCTTCCTTAAACCTCACGAGCCAACCTCTACTGGCTTCCATCTTTACTTCCATACCTTCCACCTCTCAGTCTTCATGGAATTGAAGAGAGTTAAGATTTTCCTCAGCAACAAGCTTTGTTGTAACAAAATGTGACTTGTTCCATCTTCTATCAAGACCACTGAAACTTTCTCTATGTCAGCAAAAAACAATTTCACTTTGTTATCATTTGTGCGCTTACAATGATAAGCGCTTACATTTGTGCGCTTACAATGCTTACAATGGAGTATTATTTTAGAGTTTGACTCTTTTCATTGACAAGAACTTCTCATTTGCATTTACGACTTGGCTAACTGCTTGGCACAAGAGGCCTGGCTATTGTCCTATTTTGGGTTTTAATATGTCTTCTTCACCAAACTTCAGAACCGCTATCTTTTTATTTAAGTGAGAGATGTGAGACTCTTGCTTTCACTTAAACACTTAGAGGCAAATGTATGTTTATTAATTGACCTAATTTCAATATTGTCATGTCTCAGAATATAGAAAGCATCACAGAGAAGGAGAGAGATAGGTCTGATTGGTGGAGCAGTCAAAACACACATATTTGTCAATTAAGTTTGCCCTCTTATATGGGAATGGTTTCCGGTTCCTCATAATATTTACAATAGTAAAATCAAAGACCATTGCTCAAAGATCACCATAACAGATATTATAATAGTAATAAAAGTTGAAATACTGTGAAAATTACCAAAAATATCACAGACACATGAAGTAAGCACATGCTCTGGAAAAATTATACTGATAGACTTGCTGGATTCCGGGTTGCCACAAATCTTCAATTTGTTAAAAATACAGTATCTGCAAAGTGCAACTAGAAAAAGCATAACAAAGCATCATAGGTCTGTTTTCAATATTTGTTTCCATCTCCTATCAGAACCCCAGTGTATAATAATTTCTGCGGGGAAAGTATGTATATACATATATTTTAACACATTAAAGTCTAGTGTTTTTTTTTTTTTTTGTACTAACACACGTGCACACACACATGCACCTACACAAATAAAAATAGAACTTTTCACTAGTAAGAAATCACCAGAAGTCTATCACATCCTAGAAATTCAGAGGAATATTTTCCTAAATAGTATATTAAGGACTTTGGATAAAGAAATCCTTCTTATGAATGGAAACATTCTGCTTCTAGAGAGATAATCTAACTGGGAAAGAAGCAAGGTTAATTCATTATTGATACCTACAGATAACTTCAAACTCAGAAGATAAAGTTCTAGTAACCTGAGGAGCATTTTTGTTTGTGAATTAGCAGCATTGACATTTTGTAAACATTGTAAGGGGAATACAAAACTAAATATTCAGTTATCTCAGGACAGTTCATGTAGAAATGTAGGTAAGCAAGACAAATTAATAAAAATATATGACAAGGGATTAAGATGAGCTCTACCAAATATTAAACATATTATACAAAAAATAATTTAAAAAGTGAGGTACCATCGTAAGAAAGGATCAAAAAATAAAACAGACTAGGAAACACAACAACATTTTATACCATATTTAAAGATTACATTAAATAAAGTATTGCAGATCAATTAAGAGGATATATTGAAGAAATAAGTATATAGTTAGATCTAGATCTAGACAGATAAATAGATGGATACATAGACAGATAGATATCCATTATAATATAAATATCCCAAATAAAAATCAGCTAGATTACAGAGGTCAATTATATTAAGCATGTATAAAAATTTTAAAAACATCATATAAAAATATTATAAATAGTAATCAAAAATGGGAAGGGCAAGCAAATGACATTATGAATATGGCAGAATAGGAAGACCCAGATCATTCTTCCTGCCACAGAGACCTTGATCCAACAACAACACACTTACCAAATTCTTTGGTAAGAAACCCAGAAACCAGTTAAAAGTTCTCTACACCTGATACTAGCATGATACCAGCTTCATAAAAGCCAATAAGACAATTTGTTGTACATTCTTGCCATAGTCTTTCCCACCAGCATGCTGCTACATGATCAGGAGAAAACATCCAGCTCCTGGCTTCTTAAGAAGAAAAAGAAAAGACTAGAATATACATCTGGTGTTTGGACCTTTTTCAGGGGGAATGGGGAAGCTGCCCAAAGGAATGGCTTCTTTCTTGCCTGTCTTGAAATGCTTATGGGACCTAGAATACTCTAGATGTCTGGGGCCACAGAAAAGAACAACAACAAGAGCAACAACAAAAACTGGGTGACATGATGTTGCTCAGGAGCAGGCAAAGACAGATTCAGATTAGTGGCCTTTCTCTCAGAGGCAAAGAAAAGAGTGGAGCATGTGTGCTACCTTATGGATTTTAGGGGCCTGTCCAAGAGACTGGTTTCCATTTTGCCTCTCAGGGTGTTGATGGCCACAGCATATTCTAGATTCCTGGGGGCCATTGAAAATAAAAAAAAAAAAAACAAAAAAAGAGCTGGGTGGTATACTACTCCTCTATAGGATCTGTTGTATAGCAAACAGGTACTAGAGAGACTAAGAGATTACAAATTACTGAATAAGAAATTGGTGACTCTAAATAGAGATATACATGCACGAATATAGAAAAGACACATACACATAAAATGTTTGAAAGGTCCCCAGAAAGTCTAGAAGGGCTAATTGGTGAAGGTACTTTCATATATGAAGCATGTCCATAAAAAATGAGACAGATGGCTGTTTTTCAAATATGTGAATGTCAATGTAAAATTACATAAAACAAGAAAAAAAAAAAAGAAAAATGGCCCTATCAAAGGAACAAAATAAATCTCAAGACATCCACTCTGATGAAACATTACTATATTAGTTTCCCAACAAATAATTCAGAATAACTACCATAAAGATATTCAATAAGCCCAGGAAAACAATGCCTAAACAAATGAGAATGCCGACAAAGAGAATGAAAATAGATATTAATAAATAAACACAGACATTTTAAAGCTGACAGCTGAAATAAAATATTTGCTTCAAGAACTGAATAGCGGAAGTTATCAAGTAGAAGAATCAGCCAACTTGAAAACATAACATTTCATATTATCCAATCAAAAGAGAGGGGTTGGGAGCAGAAATAATAAAGAAGAATCAAGGATAACTAGGGGACTTATGGGAGACAATCAAATGGACAAATACACAAAAAATGGAAAATCTTAGATGAAAAAAGGGACAGATAGGGCCAGACAATTTCTTTAAAGTGACAATGGCTAAAATTGCTCACATTTGGGAAAGAAATGAACATCTAGATTCAAAAGATCTAATAAATTGCCTAACAGGATAAATCCAATGCAGTCCACCAAGACACATTATAATCAAACTGTCAAGTTCAAAGACAAAGGGAACTTTGAAAGTAGCAAGACAAAAACAATGTTTCACATACAAGAGAATACTCCAAAGACTATCAGTGTATTTACATCTATTTGGCAAGACTTTCCTTCAACAATGAAGGAGAAACAGTGACTTTCACAGATAAACAAAAGCTGAGGGAATTTATTATCACTAAAAAATTCCAAAAGGAGTTTTTAAAGTTGAACAAACAGTAATAATAAATAGCAACACAGAAGTATACGAAAGTATAAAACTCACTGATAAAAAATAAATCTATGTAAAAATACAAAAATTGTAACATCATAATGATATTGTGTAAATAACTTTCAATTCTGTTATAAAAGTTTAATTAAAACATATAAAAAAACCAAAATATAAAAAATACAAATATTTCCATACATAAATCATATAAAAAGATGTAACTTGTGATATCGATACCAGGAAGTGTAGGAGGGATGTGAAAGTGGAGAGTTACTGTATGAGATTAACGTTAAGTAGTTATCGACTTAACTTTAAATTGTAACTATAAAATGTTTTAAGTAAGCTCCATAGTAACCACAAAAATACCTGTAAGATGCTAAAAGAAAATGAGAGATAAATCCAAACATATCACAAAATAAACTCAATAAAACAAAGAGGACGAAGGCAAGAAGGAAAAAGAGGAACAAAATAATAATAATAAGACAAAGAAAATGTGAACAGTAAATCTTTCCTTATCAATAATTTCTATAAATGTGAGTGGTTTCAACTCCTCAAGGACATAGAGTGCCTGAATGGACTGAAAAAAACAAGATTCAAATATGTGCTGTCTACAAGCGACTTATTTTAGGTTTAAGGCAACACACAGTGGAAGTGGAAGGATTAAAATATATATTCCATGAAATTGGTACCTCAATGAGAACAGAAGTTTTCATACTTAATATCAGACAAATAGACTTTAAGTCAAAAAGTGTCATAAAAGTCAAAGAGGGACATTATATAATGATAAAAGGGTCAATTCACCAGGAAGATATTACAATGATATGTATATACCCAACATCAGAGTATATAAATATATGAAGCAAACATTGTCAGTACTGAATGGAGAAATTGATAGCAACAAAATAGTTGTAGACTATTTTAAAACCCCATTTCAATAACTGCCACACCAACTAGACAGAGAATCAATATGGAAAAAAAGGACTTGAACAATATTATAGACCAAAAGGACCTAACAGACAGGTACACAACATTCCACTCAACAGCTACAGAGCATACACACTTCTCAAGTGCTCAGAGAATATTCTCAAGGTTAGATCACATGTTAAATCACAAAAAAAAAAAAAAAAGATTCTTTTTTTAATTTTTGAAAAAATATAATTAGGTTTTGCTTTTATTTTTTTTAGTTGACACATTGACAATTGACAAATATGTACAACTGACAATTGTGCATATTTGTGGGGTACTGGTGATATTTGATACATCCTTACAAGGTTAATAATAAAATCAGGATAATTAGAATAGCTATCATCTCAAACATTTATTATTTATTTCTGTTGTGAATAATCTAAATCTTCTTTTCTATCTATTTTGAAATATACAATAAATTATTAATAACTATAGTCACTCTACTGTGCTATTGAGCACTTAAACTTATATTATCTATCTAACTGTATTTTTTCAGTCATTAGTCAACCTCTCTTATACTTTCTTCCTCCCTACTCTTCTTAGTCTTTGGTAACCACCAGCATACTCTCTACATCCATATATTCAACTTTATTTTTAACCTTCCACATACGATTGAGCACACCTTAGGTTGATTTCATACTTTAGCTACTGTGAATAATTTTGCAATAAACACAGCATTGTAGATATAACTTTTATATACTGATCTCCTTCCTTTCACATATATACCCAGCAGTGAGATTAACATTAAACGGTAATCTTGTTTTTAGTTTTACAAAAGAACTTTTAACAGCTTTAACGTGATTGGAAATATAATAAGTGTCTCAAATATCTTTTCTGATCACAATGGAATTAAATAGGAAATCAATAGCAGAAAGTAAACTGGAAATTTTATGACATTTGGAAATTAACACACTCCTGAAAAATAAAGGGATCAAAGAAGATATAAAATTAGAAATTACAAAATATCGTGAGAGTAATGCAAATAAAACCGCACCATATCAAAACTTATGGGATGTGGCAAATAATTACTAAGAGGAAAATCTATACTTGTAAATGCTTATATTTGAAAAAAATGACTTTACATAAAGACCTGATTTTACACCTTAAGGAAGCAGAAAGACAAGAATAAAATTAGAAGAAGTAAGCAAATAATAAAGATTAGACCATAAAGAAACAAAATAGAGGATAGAAAGCAATAAAAAAAATCAATAAAACAAAGTAAGTTTTCGTAAAGATCAACAAAATTAACTAAACTTTACCTACATTAAGTAAAACAAGAAGCTCAAATAAACACCATCAGAAATGAAATGAATACATTAAAACTGATGCCATAGGAATAAAAAGTATTGAAACAGATACTGTTAACAATTAAACATTAACAGGTTGGGTAACATAGCAGAAATGGATAAATTCCTGGAAACACATAATTACCAAAATTGAATCAGGAAGAAATTGAAATTCTGAAGAGATGAATCACTAGTAAGAAAACTGAATCAGCAATCAAAAAATCTCCCAAGAAGAAAAGCCTCAGACTAGATATTATCATTGTTTAATTCTACAAAATATTTAGATAATCAATGCAAATCCTCAAATTCTTCCTAAAATCTTCATGTGGAAGGACCACTTGCACATTCATTTTATGAGACCAGCATTACCATGATACCAGAGCCAAAGAAAGAAATTACAAATGCTGCAAAAGTTTTCAACAAAATACTAGCAAACTGAATTCAACCACATATTAAACGTATAATACACCATGAATGAGCAAGTAAGTTTTATCCTTGGGATGCAATGTTGATTTAACATGCATAATTCAAACAACATAATACGTAACATTATGAGAAAAAAATAATAAAAATCACATGATTATCTCAATAGTTGCAGAAACATTTGCAAAATTTAATATACTTTCATGATAAAAACAGTTAACAAATTAAGAGAATAGAAGAAAACAACTTCATGTTAAACATCACAAATGAAAAGCTCATAGCTAACATCATACTTAATGATGATAATCTGAAATATTTTCTCTAAAATCAGAACAATACAAGAATGCCCCCTCTCACTCTCAGCACTTTTTTTTTTTTTTTTTTTTTTTTTTTTTTTTAAGAGTCTTGCTCTGTTACCCAGGCTGGAGTGCAGCAGTGAGATTTCGACTTACTGCAGCTTCCGCTTCCCGGATTCAAGCGATTCTCCTGCCTCAGCCTCCCAAGTAGCTGGGATTAGAGGCATGTGCCACCATGCCTGGCTAATTTTTGTATTTTAGTAGAGATGGGGTTTCACCATGTTGGCCAGGCTGGTCTCGAACTCCTGACCCCAAGTGATTCACCTGCCTTGGCCTCCCAAAATGCTGCGATTACAGGTCTAAGCCACGGTGCCTAGCCCACTCTCACCATTTCTGTACAACATAATACCTGAGGCTGTATTAGAGCAATTAGGTAACAAAAGTAAATGAAAATTAACCACATTGAAAAGGAAGAAGTATAATTATCTCTGTTCACAGACGACATAATCTTACACGTAGAAAACACTAAAGACCTTTTTTACCAAAACATACAAAAACCAGTTAGAACTAATAAATTCAGTAAGTTTCAGGATACAATATAAATATAACAAGTTGAGTTACATGACTATACACTAATATCAAACTCTGAAAAAGAATTTAAGAATATAATCAAAAGGAATAATATACTCAGGAATAAACTTAACCAAGGAGGTGAAACACTATACACTGGCTTTTAAAAAAATGATGAAAGTAATTAAGACATAAATGAATGAAAATTCTATATTAATGAATTAGAAGACTTAATATTGTTAAAATGTCTATGCTATGCAAAGCAATCTAGAGAATCAGTGCAATATAAATAAAAATCTCAATGGCATGTTTTTACAGAAACAGAAAAAAAAATTTTGGATTTCACAGGGAACCACAGAGGACCCTGAATAACCAAGTTGATTGTGAGAAAGAAGAACAAAACTAGAAGCATCACTTTTTAGGATTTCAAAACACATTATAATACTATCTGAGCATCTCTAACCTGAAAATCCAAACTCCAACATGCTCCAAAATCCAAAGCTCTCTGAGTGCCGTGATGACCCCACAAGTAGAGAATTTTACACATGACCTCATGTTATGGGTCACAGTCAAAATGAATCCAAATTTTGCTTCATATACAAAATTATTTCAAATGTTATATTAAATTAACTTCAGACTATTTGGATATATGAAATATAATTAGTTTTGTGTTTAGACTTGGTTCCCATCTCCAACATATTTCATTATATGCATGTGGATGTCCCCCAATTCAAAAAACATGCAAAATACAAAACACTTCTGTTCTCAAGCATTTGAATAAGATATTCAAGTTGTATAAAGCTACAGCAATCAAGGGAGTATGGTACTGGCATAAAGACAGACATAAACCTGTTGAATGGAATACAGAGCCCCAAAATAATTCATGTATATATATGAATCTTTGAAATATTTGAAAAGGGGTGACAAGAATTATCCAATGAGGAATGGATACTGTTCTCAACAATGGTGTTGGAAGGACTAAATAAATATATGCAAAAGAATGAAATTGGACTGTTATTTTAAACCACACACAAAAATTCACACTGGGGGCTTAAAATTAAGACACAAAGCTGTAAAACTCCTAGAATAAAACAGGTTATATATATATAACATTGGTTTTGCTAGGGATTTCTTGGATAGAACCCCAAAAGCACAAGGAAAAAATGTAAACATAGGCAAATTGGGACTATATTAAACTAAAAAGCTTCTGCAGAGCAAAGGTAACAATCATAAGTCAAAAGGCAACCCGCAGCATGAGAGAATATATTTTCAAACAATATATCTGATACATAGTTACTATTCAAAATGTATAAAGCAGTCCTATAATTTTATGACCAAAAACCTGATTAAAAATGGGCAAATAATTTCAACAGACATCTATCTATTCAAAGAAAAGTTACAAATGGCCAAACGGAATATGAATCGATTCCCTCAACATCACTATTCTTCGGGTAAATGTAAATTGAAACTGCAATAAAATGTCACTTCATACCTGTTAGGGTGGCCAACATAAAAAAACACAAAACACAAAAAAGAAAATAAAAAGCAAGTATTGAAAACAACGTGGAGAAATTGCAACCCTGTGCACTGTTGGTGAAAATGTTAAATGGTATAGATATTCTTTATAAAAAAATAGAAATAACATATTATTTAAAAAATCCCGTTTCTGAGTATTTATGCAAAATAATGAAAATCAAGTTTTTGAGGATATATTGTATTGACAGCAATCACACCATTATTCACAAGAGTCAAGAGGTTGAAACCACTTAAATGCTTGTGGATGAATGAATGGATGATAAAAATGTGGTTCATATATGCAATTGAACACTATTCAGCCACAAAACTGTAATGTTATTACATAGAAGCACCTTGTGAACATTTTGCTATGTGAAATAGGCCAGTCATCATAGGATGAACACTGCATTATTCCACATATATGACTTATCTAAAATAATCAAAATCATCAAAACAGAAAATGGTAGTTACCAGATGCTAGCAGAAAGGGAAATGGGTATTGTCCAATGGAAATAAAGTTTACATCATGCAAGATAAAAAATCCTAACGATTTGCTGTGCAACATGGTGTTTATAGTTAACAACACTGAACTGTCCATACGAATATTTAAGAGGGTAGCTATCATTATATATTTTTGCTACTTTACAGAAATATTGAAGGGCAATACATGTTTAAATCTCAAATCTTAGAAAAATTCTAAAGTACAATAGCAACGTATTTGACTACCCTTAAATGTTAAAAATACCTCAATTATAATGAAATGAGAAGTTAAAACAAGCAAACTGATACAAAATTAGGACAGATAAACTAGCAATAACTTTAATGTGTAAAGAATTCAGATAAATCAGTGTACTGGAATGTTGTTTTCAATTATAGAACAAGCAAAGATGTAACAGAAAATTATCAAAAGTGGCATAACAACTGATTAAACCATGATACAAAATTTTGCCTGTGTATTATATGAAACTATATATTAATCACCTATCTAGAAAAATTAATAATTGAATATCAAACCTCATTATCCTATATGAATTTATCTCTAATAGCCATGTTAACTGGCTCAGCTTGAATTTTATAGACACACACACACACACTCACTCACTCACACACACACACAGAGTTACTGTAGCAGCAAAGCTTATACTCCCAAAAAGTGATTGGTTGGGGAAATGGGTGGTGATTGGGCAAACTCTTCTCAGATAAATGGAGTGAGTGAGTAGTGCTAGACTGAGTACATACAAGTTGGCAACAGTAATTAAGAACACTACAGTTGAAGATAATATGAAACAACCCAAAGTTTAAGAAAATATTAGTTTAAGGCCAGGCGCGGTGGCTCATGCCTGTAATCCTAGCACTTTGGGAGGCCAAGGCAGGTAGATCACGAGGTCAGGAGATCGAGACCAGCCTGGCCGACATGGCGAAATCCCATCTCTACTGAAAATCCAAAAAAAATTTTACCCGGGCATGGTGGCGTGGGCCTGTAATCTCAGCTGGGAGGCTGAGGCAGGAGAATTGCTTGAACCTGAGAGGTGCAGGTTGCAGTGAACTGAGATTGTGACACTGCACTTCAGCCTGGGCAACAGAGTGAGACTCCATCTCAAATAAAACAACAATAAAACATAAATTTAAATATAAACTATACTAGAATGCATTACAGAATTCAAGAAAAACTTTAATAAATAGTATCAAAATAATAGGTCTAAATATCTAATATCTTCTTCCTTGGTATATTGGCCTTCTGAGTCTTTAAGTCAGGCTGAAAATTTGGGCCAAAGTCCCTCAATAGAACCTGACTTAATGCATAAATGCCAGAGACATAAAAAGATGATTTATGAAATATCTACAGTGTCAGAATCTGAACAGGGAATACAAGTGGTTAGAGAGACAAAAAAAAAAAAAAAAAAAAATGTCTATTGCAAGTATGTTGCAACTGCATTTTTTAGGAAGATAGGAGGCAGACTGAAGATATTCCAAATTAAACAAAATGTAGATATATTTTTGTAATATGCTTGTGCATTCACCTTTAAAAAGTATACCATTTGAACATCTACTTGCACAAAATAGAGTGTGATGAGATAGCAAATGGATTGTCATGATGCCCATGATTCCATCAAATACACAAGATTTAGGAAGCCACTAAAAGAAGCAGAGTATAACCATTTTGATGTATTTGCAATGAAAGATCATAGATTTCTGATATTTGTGGAAAACTCTACTGACAATCCTTACCTTGAAAGGCTGAGTTACAGTAAGATGCTGTTGAATCAAGACTTATTTTAGTAAATCAGAATGTCATTATTTTGAAAAATATTTAGGAAGCTAAAAAGTCTCCATAGAAATTAGTTAATAAATACTCTACTTAATGTATACTGGGAACAATTGACTTATAAGAGATTGAGAATAACTTGCAAACAATAGGGATAAGGGCCCTAAAATTAGAAAATTAAACAGCATGAAGCACAAAGGATTTGTGGGGGAAAATTGGATCAGAAGAATCTACCAGAATAGAAACTATTCTCTTGGGCTCACAAGTAAACATTTCTACACATTATAATGAAGAAAAGCTGAAAGTATTCATCAGAAGCCTACTATTTATTCATTAAATTTATTTCTACATAATTATGCTATATAATAAAATACATTTAGTTCTCAATACACAGAGAGTTTTATATTCTCTACAAAATTATTTTGGTCATTTAATGATCAATGGTTACAAAAAAGTCATTCTGGACTAGATAAATATTATTTAACTGACATAATAGTCTAGTGCATAAATTGAGAAACATAGTTAATAATGATTTTATATAATTCAGTCTTAGTAAGACATCTTTCAGATCTTAGTAAGACTATAAAATCATAAAATAATATAGTAGTTATCTTTGGATTTGAGACTTTGGATGCTTTTACAAATTTTGTTATTATTTTAGGTATTTTTCAAATGTTGATAAACATATAATACATACGTGGAAAACACATATGGATAAAACACATATGGATAAACATATGTGGAAAAAGGTAAAATAAACTTTGAAAATAACTCTGTATACGTTTGAAATGAGTTATATATTGAAGCTATAGATGTTTCCATTATATCTTGATTGATAATCATTTTCTGTTATATGTATATCCTCAGTGTGGTGGTTGCAAAATATGTCTGCAAATTTCTTGACACGACATTCATTAGGGGAGGGGGCTTATATCCCCTTTCAGTTTTAGTAACTAGTTTTCAGCAGAAGTTATACTCTGACTTCTGAGCACACTCTTGAGCTGTTTATTCTAGGGCCAGAAGTCTGCCCACTTTGAGACTGTCATGCTGGGAAGACCACACACATTTTGACACTCAGATTGGCAGCCCTATATGACCACTCAGCAGACAGTATCAATGCCCAGCCAGATGAGTAAGCATTTGGGATGTCTGCAGACTAAATCACCATCTATGGCAACTAAGTTAGAGACTCCAAGCAAGAACTGCCTACTGAGTTATTCTGAAACATAGGGCCGTAAAACAATGAAATTATTGTTTTAAGACACTAAATTTCTGAGTAATTGGTTGACAGCAATAGTAGGGGAATAGTATTTTTATACAGGTAGTTACATTTTTGTTTAAAACATATGTAACAGTATTGAAGGGGCTATGACATCAAATGGTAATGGTGAACAATCGAATATTCAACTAACTCATATAATAAATTTGGAATTCAGTGTTATTTATCCAGTTTAGCTCTATGTATTTAAATATGCAGTTTGAGCAATGTTAACTTATATTAAACAACAATCATCATTCCATATCATGTGTTTTAAAATTAAACCTACTAGTAAATTCCAGCTTTACCAGTTACTATTTTTATTACTTAGGGGCAGTTATTTAACCATTTTTAGAGAACTAGTTTCATATATGGAAATCATTGATAGTTGCAAGAATGTTTAAAAATATGCATTTGAAGCACTCAGTAGTGTGACTACAAATAATGTATTTGATAAATGGTAGTTATTATTAGTTAAAACAATAGTAAAGTGATTCATATTCTCAGGACATGTATTCTAAAGATTAAAAACCACTTTATTCTTGATTGAATCCATTATGTTTTAATAATGTTTTCATGGAATAAAATAAATGGTGGTTCTTTAGTTTAATGAGTCATTTATTAATGGTTCTGAATAAAATTGATATTTTATTGCATTAAATAAATCATCTATAATATTTCCCATTATTTTCAAAGCCACAAGACTTTTGTTAAACTATATATATAGTCTATGTTCTGTCAACATAGATGATTTTCTTTATAATATCTGTAACTCATTCATAAAGTAATCTTATTTCTTAACTTCTGGTATAATTCTTAAAGGTCAGAATGCAAAAGAATTTTTTTTTTTTTTTTCTGTAGTAAAGTCATATTGTAGTCTACAGAGCATGAGCATGGCACTCATATATTTTGACCATTATGCTACATTTTCAACCATTAATTAAATATAATAAGACCCTTAAAATTGCTTAATAAACAAGTCATTTATTCGAGTCATTAGAGCTTCCATAAAATGAATGGTAACTTTGTTCCTTGAAAGAGTTAATGTGTCTTCTTGGACACATAACTTGCCAACATGGCACACCATTTACAATGGGAAAATTAGGATTTACTCCATGCAAGCCAAAAAAATGTCTGCTTCAAAAAGAAATAAACAAACAAACAAGCAAACAAAACCCAGCAAAAGCATACCTTTGTGGCTATCAACAATAGCTGATTTTTAAAATATGTTTTCTTCCCTTCTTTCTAACCCATTTGTATTTTAAAAAACCCTAAATTTTTTATTTCTACTGTCCATTCTGCATGAGAAATATTTGTTAAAAGACAAAATTATGACAAATCTATTTTTGCAGATCTTAACTGACTTTTATTGGCAATTCTAAAATCAGGTGGTAGTCTAGACCAAAAATGGTTCAGAATGCTCTACCCCAACACATGCATAGATTATATTTATAGCCAGATAAAGGAAATGACATAGAGAAAATAGAGTGAGGTACAGAGAGAGCTGAGTTGGTTAATGCTTAGGTTTGCCTTAAATAACCTGGTTTGAACAGTTGGCCTCCTGCCACTATTGCCTGAAGCTCAGCTGCTGTGACTGGCTGAGCTCTTTGTTACAATGGCAAATTGCTAAGTTAGGTTTTCAGTTTGTTTACATACTAAGTTAGGTTGCAGTTTGTTATGTAGGTTTCCTATGGAAGTTTTTAAAATTAACACCTCCTCTCCTTTTGGTTAGCCTCTCAATTTTCAGAGATTGACCATAAGTTTGAGGATTGAGATTATTCTTTGGCATCATTGTAAATGGACTTCTTTGGTCTCAGCTGCTACTGCTCAATAGCAGAATAGTGGGTTTTGTAAGATGCAATCAAGGAAAGGAAACAATAGAAAAACTAGGCAAAAAGATTATTTAACATCAGGTTACTTCAGGTTACTTTTTCTGTAAGTGGTAAAGCAGAGGGGAAGTTTCCTATTATGCTGACACAGGTAGAACGCATAAACTAAAAATAAAATCTTAAAACCACCATGACGGGATGGACTCCCCTTTGGCCACAGTGGCCCCAGGAAAACCTTAATACTGAATTCTGGTCATGATAGGATGGGAGGTTAGACATGCTTTGTTAAAATCTCCTCCCTTTTGTGGTTTACACACAACTGACCAGAATTAATGTCAAAATGGAAATCATAAGACTAACAGAGCAGACTCTTTGTGGCAATAAGACATCACGTTTATAAACAGGACCTAAGTCTATGCAGGCAAGGGTTAAGTTATGCACCCCTACACTTAAAGAATAAACTTTGTTCTAACTACCACAAGATTTTTTTTTGTCTGTTTGTTTTTGTTTTATTTTGTGTTTTTTCCTTAGTGTTACGCACTGGCCTTGAGATAATATTAAAACAATTTGTAGCTCCACCAGTTGCTGACTAACTTATTTACCTGCAGCTCTTGTTCCACCAGCCAAAAAGACAGCTTTCTTTGGGCAAGAGACTGATTCCAGTAACTTTCTCCAGATAAGAAGACCACGGACCATGGACTAGTTCTGGCTGGTTTACAGAGATTGTGCACTTGTGTGCCTTAATACCTGGAAAAGACATTTTGATGTTAATGCCTAATTGTAAGACACTTAAATGTTAAGTCTCCACCCCAAAGTGAATATGGGTCATACAATGCATGCATTTTTGTTTAATATGCATGAATTGGGACCACCCTGATGAGTAATCGTAGCTCCTCCTGTAACCTGTTGAATATGTTTAACTAAACTGTTCAGCATAAAGCTCCTATTCTGACCTATCCTCCTTTGAAGTAGATGTATATTTACTTGGCTGGAGGTATGATTCTCAGCCTGGGGGATGACCGCCTTGTAGGCTGGAGCCCTTTAAAAGAAATAAGGTCTCCTTTCCTCCTTTCCAAATTTGTAAAATATTGTGTTTGTGTTTTAAATGTTAACAACTGGAAACTTCCATTTTCAGGAAATAAAAACAAAAAAACACAAACACTGGCATGTTTTAGGATTGATCTCCTTCCTCAATATTTCTGTTTGAGTACGTGGAACTCAGCATGAATGACTCCAGTTTGGTTTAGTTTGGTCTCGTGGGGCCTAATGATAAAGTTTGCAACAACAGACTCCTATAATTTTGTTTAACATATTCAATGTATGTAAAAACTTAAAGGATTAAAGGCTTTCAGGTTTTTCATACTTTCAGGGCCTCTTGTCCCCTTACTTAGAAACTAGACAAAATGGTGATGGGTATAGGGGAAAAAGAAAGGAAAGGCACATACAGTGAGGGAGAGATGCAAGTCCTTTAAGTAGAAAGAGAAAACTGCTTACTGAAGAAGATCAGAGAAGAGAGTAGAAGTGACTTCGGGTTGAAATGTCTTCAAGTGTCTTCCTGTGTCTCAATAGTCTTTGATGTTCTGAATGGAGAGTAGATTGTGTGGATATTTTTCTGAGGATGAGACATTTAAGGAGAACCTTGACTGCTAACCAAGGTGTTATTGTGTAAAAAAAAATGGGTTGGGTAGCCTGGACCCTTCACCATTGTGACACTTAAATCTGGGATTTGATCAGCAAACCAAATCCACATTATAAAATACGTATGAAAATATGTATGTATTATAAAAAAGCCCTGTATGTTTTTTATATTTTTAAATAAATAAAATTTTTAGATTTTTATTCTCAAATATCTAAATTTATTGCTTTGCTTCTATATTTAATATAAGTAAAATTTACCTTTGTTATAGTTGTTTTTGTTAAGAGTAAGACACTTTTGAGTAATCTACTTCAGAGTAAGATACTTCTATTATGATTACCTATTTCTATCATTTATACACTACTTGTCCATGGGTATCACATTAACTATTCTAATCCACAGTTTTCTCTCTTTAAAATAACTGTAATAATATTTACAAGGTAGCCATATGTATTCATGTGTTCTGCTTCCACGGACTCAGCCATAGACAAAAACTTTTTTTGTAAAAGTGGATGGTTAGGATTGTGCTGAACATGTACAGGCTTCTTCATTTCTTCTTATTATTCCTTAAACAATATAGCAAAACAACTCTTTTGATAGCATTGACATTGCATTAGGTATTATAAGTAATATAAAGATGATTAGAAATACATAAGAGGATGTGCATAGGTTATATGCAAATACTACACTATTTTATATAAGGAACTTGAGCATCCATGAATTTTGATATCCATGCAGAGTCCTGAAACTAATCTCCCATGGATACTGAAGGATGATTGCTCTTTATAAGATGATGGTAAGTATGACAGGAATTAAACTCTGTGAAATACGTAAGACAAGAATTGGAAAATGAAGTAAAAATTTTAAAAGTAAAACTTCCTTTCATATGATATACATACATATATTTATTTTTAGTATAAAAACACATCATTGCTATTGTTTGAATTCCCCTCCAAATCTCATGTTGAAATGTGATTCCCCAATAGTGAAGTTAGGACCTAATGGGATTAGGGGGTTGACCTAATCCCATGGGGGTTGACCCCTTATGAATAGGTTAGTGCCCTTCCTGAGAGTAAGGGAGTGAGTTTTTGCTATATTAGTTCCTGTGAGAGCTGGTTTTTAGAAAAGAAGCTGACTTTCTCCCCCTCTCTCCTGCTGGCTTTCTCACCACATGACCTCTGGAATTACAAGCTCCACCATGAAAGGTAGCAGTTGGAGGCCCTCATAAAATGCAAATGCTGGTGTCATACTTCTTGTACAGTAGAATTGAGAGCCAAATAAACCTAATTTCTTTATCAATTACCCAGCCTCAGGTGTTGCTTTATAGCAACACAAAAGGACTAATACAACTATGTACAATTAATGATGCCCATATATGTATATTAGATTACATGGATAACACTATAATATATTATACTCTACACTATATATATAATACCATATTATATATGCATTTATATCAAATATGTGTATTTATAATAAATATTTATAATGCTGTAATTGTCAATCTAACTAGCCCATTCATGAAACCCTAACTATTCTTATTTTTTGATAACCTATTGACAGTGGTGGCCTTGACATTTCCCTCAGTTTGTCCTAACTTCAGACAGGTTTCTTCCTGCCTCTAGGCTCCTGACTTTACTATCATCTCCAACCTTACAGAATCAAGATGACCTAAACAGACAGGCTACTGACCTGTTTCCATAGAGCATTTGCTTTAGAAATTCTTTCTCTGTCCCTTTCAGAGGCAAGTCTTTTTAAAAACTTCTGGACAATTTTACAGTTCAGGAATGTCTTTCTCAAGGACCTGAGAGTAATCCCTTTGAAATGTAACCATCAAAAAGGATAGTGCCTGATACGGTTTTGCTATGTCCACACCCAAATCTCGTCTTGAATTGTTGCTCCCATAATTCCCATGCGCTGTGGAAGGGACCTGGTGGGAGGTAATTGAATCATGGGGCAGGTCTTTCCCATGCTGTTCTCATGACAGCGAATAAGTCACATGAGATCTGGTGGTTTTATAATGGGGATTTCCTCTGCCCAAGCTCTCTTGCCTGCCGCCATGTAAGACGTCCCTTTGTTCTTCCTTTGTCTTCTGCCATGATTGTTAAGCCTCCCCATACATGTGGAACTGCGAGTCCTTTAAACCTCTTTTCTCTATAAATCACCCACTCTTGGGTATGTCTTTATTAGCAGCATGAAAACTGACTAATATAGTACCTCTATCTCCCAATTTCTGTGGGAGGGTAGAAGCCTGACTTCAGGTACCTTTCTTCAAATTGTGAAACTATCTCCTGTCAGGAACTTATTAATATTTGCTTTCCTTTGGATCCTCCTATCCCATCTCTTAAACATACTTTTTGCTTACACAGTATCTTTTTAATTAAAAAAAGTGGGGAAAAATGAAAAATTATATTCTTACTTCATACACATTAGCAGAACTTTGAAACTAAAGCTCTTTTTAATCATTTCAGTCCTTAGCTTGAAAATTTATCATTGAATCAGTATAATTACTGCTGATCTGCATTGCAGAGTTGATGACAGATTTTTATCAAGAAGCCATAATAAAAATTACGATTATTTAGTGAGCATGACATTCATGTAGAATATGCTGCTAACCATGAAATTAATGGCCATTCCTAAATACTCTAGCTGAAAAACTTATCTCCAAACCTGCGACTTATCCTTATATGAAAGTATCATATTTCTTTATATATTAATCTCGCTATTTTGTTTATTATTTCTCTCATTTTTAGTAGAGTCCCTGGAACCAGGAACACTGTCTTTTTTGTTTACTATGGTGTCTCCAGGGTCTGGCCTGGAGGAAGATTAAGTAGGTATAAAGTAATGCATAAATGACTGAGAAAATGGAACCTAAATGTGATCGGCACTCAAGTCTCTAGGAAGCTTATCTCTTTCTCATTTATTTTTTCTACCACAGGCTGTATTTGATTCACTTCTTTCTTTTTCTTGAAGTTGATTCTCCTTTTACTGTATGCACATATTTGATGTCAGCTAAAATATAAACTGTAATAAACTCAAAATTTCTGAGTTTACATAATTCAAAATCAATCCACTTTCAGAGATGATTAATGGTTTCTCAGACCCTATTCCAAATTCTTAGAAGACAGGCTCTGATTAATTTATTCTAGGTCAGTACTGGTCCACTGGCAAAGTAACCAATCAAGCGAGTAAAATCACATCACCAACATAAACAATAGGAGTCTATACCTATAAATTGGAGAAAGTCTCAGCAATATCTTTGATAATACATTTGTTAACAAACGACCACAGCTAGTACTCTGGAACTTAATGCAGTTGTTAAGAGAAGTATGTTGATAACAAATTTAAGTTGCAATTTAAAAAGATGGCTCCCCTTTTCTTTATTCCTAACTCATCAAGAGTAGGATCTATGATGCCTTGACTTGAATCCTCGAATCTGGACTTTGTAATGCTTTGTGAAATCATGAGTGACTCTAGATACTTTACGTGTTCAGACCTTAAGAAGGTGTCACCTTTCATGTTATGTCCCCTTATATATTTGCACTTAAAACCCAGGTGCAAGGAAGACCAATTGGCCCCTTGGAGAAGTCCACGTGAGGAAAAGAGGCTACCAACAATGATTTGCCATCCATGTGAGTGAGCCATCTTGGGAGTGAATTCTCTAGCTCCTTTTGAGCTGCTCCAGCTGACACTACATGGAGAAATGAGGAGCTACCCAGGTGGACCTTGCCCAAATTGCAGATTTGTGTGCAAAATTAATATATTTCCAAGCCAACAAGGGTTTAGTTGATTTGTTTCACAGCAGTAGATAATTATACCATAAGCCAAAAGTCACAATGTTCTATGCTCAATTATTCATACTGTGTATATGATAGAACCTACCCTGCATTTACACTCTGATTTCATCTTATTTAATTAAACATTTAATCAGTTCAATTCTGTCTTGCTACAATTATGTATTTGAATTTAGTTGTTAGGTGAAGGATAATTAGATGCTTTTTCACAGGGATCTCAAAACATGCAAATAGCAATGATTTTTCACTTTTATGTTTTAGGACACGCTCATTGGTAACAAAAAGGGCCTAGCTGTATCTTTTTCATAATGATTATTCCTAATGATGATTGATATAACAGGATATTTTTAATGGAATTTTAGCAGAGTTGTAAAAACAATTATTGGTGAGTATTGATTGACAGATTGATCAATTTTACAGGTACCTTTTGCAGTTGCTGCTTCCAGCTTGTAAAGTGAAGATCAGCAATGCTTCAACATATGGAGCAAAACTGTAAAGAATTCTAGCCTTGCCTAATAAAGGTACAAAGAAAAACCGGAAAATAATTTTAAGCATCTCTCTGTGAAGGTGGGGGATTTCAGTCTATTTAAATTGCTGCAATACAGGTGAACAGAAAGAGGGAAATTGTTTCCATCATCTCTATCAACGAGTATAACAGCTGAAAAACATGCCTCTTATACTTCAAGATGATTAGTAATTATGTTACAACTTCATTACCTCCTGCCACATTATATGACACTGAACATATAATTAATATTTGCAAAAGATACAATAAAATTGAACTACTTATAATATTCCATTTCAAATTTCATCAGAGGAAAGAGGGAGATTGATTTGGTGTTTTATAACAAAATTTCCACATTCACCTGCCTGAACAAGCTGGGCATAATTGTAGGTGGACATTTGTAAAATGACAGTGTTCTATACTTTTTAAATATCTATGTTTCAATGCCTCATACATTGAGTGGACTGAAAGAAGGCAGATGCAGTCTTACTTTTTATTGTGCTTCTTCTCTGTTTGTTGAAGTTGGCAAGAATAAATACAACACTTAACTGAAAAAGCCACAATCAGAAATCAGCATACAAAAGCTTCTGAACAGCAAAGAAAATAATAAACAAAGTGAAGAGACCACTTAAAGAATAGAAGAAAATATTTGCAAACCGTACATCTGATAAGGGCTTAACATGCAGAATTTATAAGGAACTCAATTCAGTACCAAAAATCAAAAACAAAAACAAATGATCTTATTTTAAAAATGGGAAGAAGAACTGAGTATATATTTATCAAAAGAAGACACACAAATGGTCAACAAGTACATGAAAAAAATGCTCAACATCACCAACCATCACAGAAGTGAAACCTACAATGAAATATGACCCTTGAGGAATTGCCATACTAAAGGATTATAAATTATTCTACTACAAAGACACATGCACACGTAAGTTTATTGCGGCACTATTCACAATAGCAAAGACTTGGAATCAACCCAAATGTCCCTCTGTGACAGACTGGATTAAGAAAATGTGGCACGTATACACCATGGAATACTATGCAGCCATAAAAAAGGATGAGTTTGCATCCTTTGTAGGGACATGGATGCAGCTGGAAACCATCATTCTTAGCAAACTATCACAAGAAGAGAAAACCAAACACCGCATGTTCTCACTCATAGTTGGGAACTGAACAATGAGCTCACTTGGACTCGGGAAGGGGAACATCACACACTGGGGCCTATCATGGGGAGGGGGGAGGGGGGAGGGATTGCATTGGGGAGTTATACATGATATAAATGATGAATTGATGGGTGCTGACGAGTTGATGGGTGCAGCACACCAACATGGCACAAGTATACATATGTAACAAACCTGCACGTTATGCACATGTACCCTAGAACTTAAAGTATAATAAAAAAATAATAATAATACAAAATTAAAAAATAAAAATAAAAAAAGAAATATGACCTCCCTTCACATGAAATGGCTTTTATGAAGCAAACAAAAGGTGATTGTTGGCAAGGATGTGGAGAAGAGAACCCTTTCACACTTTTGGTGGAAATATGTAAATTAGTACAGCTGTTATGAAAAACAGTATAGAGCTTCCTGAAGAAACTAAAAATAGAACTATCATCTGATCCAGCAATTCCGCTACGGGGTATATATCCAAAGAAAATGGAATCAGTATGTCACAGTGGTATCTGTGTTCCAGTGTTTATTACAGAACTATTCACAATAGCCAATACATGGAATCAACATAAATGTTTATCAGTGGCTTAATGGATTTAAAAAATGTGGTATATATACACAATGGAATATATTGCAGCTATTTAATGTCATTTGTCACAACATGGATAATCCTGGGATATATTATCTTAAGTGAAATAAGCCAGGCACAAAAAGATAAATATCACATGATCTCACTCATATGTGGGAGCTAAAAATGATCTCATAGAAGTAAAAAGTAAAATAGTGGTTACTAAAGACTGGAAGGAGCAGTGGGGAGGGACATATGGGAACAGGTTGGTCAATGGGTACAAAGTTATAATGAGTAGGAACAAGTTCTGATATTCTACTGTACAATGGGGTGACTATAGTTAACAATAATATATTGCATATTTCAAAATGGCTAGTAGAGGGGATTTTGAATGTTCTCACCACAATTACATGATAAATGCTTGAGGTGGTGAATTTGCTACTTACTCTAATTTAATCATTAAACAACATGTACACACATACATCACATTGTATTACACAAATAACTTTGTGTCAATTAAAAATAAAATAAAACTTAAAATAAGAAATCAGCCTACATAGGTTTACAATGTTTCTTATTCATATTGGAGGCTAACATAATAAAGAAAAGAACATTTTTAATTTAATTGTAAGCTGGATAGAAATGCAATATTTCATATGGATAGAGAATTACACCATTTTATTACAACTAGAAATAACCAAATCACAATTGCAGAAGTCACAAATATTGCAAGAAGAAACTATAGAGGGAAAACTCTCAATAGAAAAATATACTCTGTAGAAATGAATTATAATTGAATTTTTAACTCTCCTTATTAAAAAGAAAATATGACATTTTATTTTTTATCCAAGCACACGAAAAGAGAAAAGATAGAATTTTATGCATAAATGAAACACATTACAGATTCTAACAGCTTTTTTGAAAGATCATGACTAATATATTTTCTAATATTCATCAGTCTGTTTAAATACATTGTGGGTTTTACAAATATATGACTAAAAAGACAATGTGAATTCATGATTTATGCAGGTAAAACAAATAGTAGAGAATTTACATTAAAAATAAAAACTCTAAAATATGATTTTCTAGAAAACAGTGGCTTTGTGGAATATTTTAAGTTTTACATGTTGGAATGTTATTTAAATTGCATTATGGTACAGGTGATCCATGAAACATACAAAAGTTTGTAATAACATTATAAATATAAATATCTTTCCATATCAGGGGTCAATTATGGACCACCAGCATACATTGACAATGTAAAAGAAAGTGTGCCATACTCTTTCCTGGTGTCATTGCTTTGTAAATAATTGAATTTGTTGACTAAGTCAGTCTTATTTTGTGATATTCAATTGGGCATATTTATATATCCATTCTTTTAAGATATTTACATGATTTTTCTCCCTAGGAAATTGAATTGTTATGCTATTTAGTAACATTATAATAAAAATTAGAGAATCTTTACTAGTTTTTAAATAATTTACATGTAATTAGACAATAATTAGTTTTCATTGAATTATTAAGTAAAGACCAACAAAGTGAGTAATAGTTATTTTATATCTGGCCAATAGACACAGCAAGAGATGGCCTCAATATAGTATGATATACTTTCAACATTGTATTTGAGACTTTCTTATCAACTAAAGCACATATGGAATAATATACTCTGAAAGAAAGTGTATTTTATTAAAAGTTTATCTTTTTGAATAAAGGAAACAACTTAATGTTATTTTATAAAACAAAAGCAATTGAGGAAGAAATCTGAAGCAAGATACATATAATTTTCTTTTTAATCTAGATTGTATTAATCATATATTATTAAATATTCATTTTTAATTTTTTTATATTTATTTAGTCATTTATTTATTTTTAGAGACAGCATTGTGTTCTGTTGTGCAGGCTGGAGTGCAGTACAGTGGTATGTATAATCGTAGCTCAGTGCAGCCTCAAACTCCTGGGATTAAGCTCTCACCCACGCCTCTCAAGCAGCTGGGACTACAGGTTCATGCCACCAGGCCGAGCTGATTTATTTTTTTTATTTTTTATTTTTTTTCTGAGACTGAATCTCATTCTGTCGCCCAGGCTGGAGTGCAGCTCACTGTAAGCTCCACCTCCCGGGTTCAAGCCATTCTCCTGCCTCAGCCTCCCGAGTAGCCGGGAATACAGACGTCCACCACCATGCCCGGCTAACTTTTTTTGTATTTTTAGTAGAGAGGGGCTTTCACCGTGTTAGCCAGGATGGTCTCCATCTCCTGACCTCGTGATCTGCCTGCCTCAGCTTCCCAAAGTGCTGGGATTACAGGCGTGAGCCACCACGCCCGGCAAGGCCCAGCTAATATTTATTTTTTTGCTTTTTCCCAACTTTTAGATTGAGAGAGTATATGTACAGGTTGGTTACCTGAGTATATTGTGTGATGCTGAGGTTTGGGATACAAATGTTCTCATTACCCAAATAGTGAGCAGAGTACCCAACAGTTAGGTTTTCAACCTTTGTCCCCCTTCCTCCCTCCCACCACTATTAGTTCCTGTGTCTATTGCTCCCATCTTATGTCCATGAGTAAGCAGTATTTAGCTTCCACTTATAGGTGAAAACATATCGTAGGTCGTTTTCTGTTACTGCATTAATTTGGTTAGAATAATGGCTTCTAGTGCCACTATGTTGCTGCAACGGACATGATTTCATTCTTTTTTATGGGTGCATAGTAGTCTATGGTGAATATGTACCACATTTTCCTTATCTAGTTTATTATTAATGGGTGCCTAGGTTGATTCCCTGTCTTTGCTATTGTGAATAGCACTGTGATGAACATCCAAGTGTATGTGTCTTTTTGATAGAATGATTTGTTTCCTTTGGTCGCTTTACATGCTTTCATACTTCTTGAAGACCTCGTTCTTTTATTTCTTTTTTCTTTTTGTCTGACTGGGTTTGTTCAAAAGACTTATGTTTAAACTCTAAAATTCTTTTTTCCTTGTATTTTGAAATTCCTTAAGTGACATTTTTAATTCTAGAAGCTCTGATTGATTTTTTAACATGTTTATCTCATCTTTCATTTCCTGGGTTGCTTTAGAATCTTCTTTGCATTGATTTTCAACCTTGTCTTGGATCTCACTGGGCTTTCTTGCAATCTATGCTTTGAGTTCTTTGTCTGTGATTTTGGAGTTTCCATTTTCGTTGAAGACTCTTGCTGGAGAGCTCATGTATTCCTATGGTGGTGTCCCTGCATTTGGATTTTTCATGGAGCCGGATTTCTTGAGCTAGTTGGTTCCTTCTCATCTGGAGATGCTGGTACTTCTAATTTTTGTAAGACCCACTGTGGCCAGTTTGGCTGGGTATACACTTGATCCTTGTTTACTGGCAGAAGCTCTCTGATACCACAGGCAATGGACTCATTTGTGGAATGTATACTGCTCTGAGCTCCCTGCTCAGCCCATGCATGGGTTGAGGGACCATGAAGGGCAGGGTTAAATTGGGCAGGTCTGCCTACATGACCCTGATGATCAGCATGGGCACTAGCACGAAGGAAGAATTTAGTGGGTAGCCACCAAGAGCCCAGACGTGTGCCTAGACATGGAGCTGGAAAACCACCTCAGCTCCAAGTTATCTGCAGAGGGGTGAGGTCAGTGTAAACTCCTAATCCAGGAGAATGGGTGCTCCAGATGCCTAGAAATCTCCCTGGGCATGGAGCAAAAAGGGGCCCCCTGCTCCAATATCTCTGCACAGGAAGAATAGGGTGACTCAGACTGCGGAACCAGGTTAGCAGGTGCTCTGAATGCCTGGAGATCAGCATGGCCATGTAGCAGAGAGGCCCTCCCTGCCACCACCCTGCATCAGAATCTCTGCACAGGAAGGGTGAGGTGGCTTAGGCTGCTCATCCAGATGAGCTGGTGCTCCAAATACCTGGAGATCTGCTTGAGCATGAAGTGAAGTGGGCCTCATTGCACCATAATCTATGTCTAGGAAGTGTGGGGCAGCTCAGGGTGCAGAACCAAATGAGCAGGTGCTCTGAACGCCTGGCGATCTGCCTGGGCATAAAGCGAGGAGGGCTCCCCTGATCCAGGATCTCTGCACAGGAGGGGTGGGGCAACTCAGGCTACTGGACCAAGCAAGCAGGTGCTCTGATACCATTAAATATTTGGCTGGATATTTAATAGACACATTCTTATACCTTCCAGATAGTATAAGCTAAAATGGGTTCTGAAGTAAGAAACAGGTTAAATTCTCTCCATGAGTGAATGAAAGGTTAGCAGAAAAGAAATTTGGCTCTTACAGCATAAATTTGAACTCTTACATTCATTATTTTTATCAATGAAGCTCTGGAAGTATTTAATCAAAATATGCTGCATGTAACATTACTCTGTGATTTTAAAATGTGTACCTCAAAACAAAGCAAAACAAAACAAAAATGTTGGATAATCAAATTGGTTTGAGCAATGCTTCCAAACATATATGGGGATTGCAAATCACATTGTGAAACTGAATATCAAGTTTCTTTTTGTGGTAAAAACTTATAACATAAAATTTATCTTAAGAATCTCATTAAACATTTTGTAGTAGCAAGTATTAAAATGTTACAAAATAGCCTTAGAACATTTGCATCTTGCAAATCTAAAGCTCTACCCATAAAACAACTCCTTTTCTCCCTTCTCCCAGCCCCTGATGCTCACCATTCTACTTTCTTTGTCTGTCAATTTGACTGCTTTAGATACCTCATAGATAGTTAACAGTTTTCTGTAAGTTCTGTTTTATTGAAACCTGTTAACACAGTATTTTCCATGTTTTACTGAAATCTGTTAACACAGTATTTTCCATAGATATGTAACCATAAAACTGTTTTTCCACATATAGATCCAATGTCACTTGTGGAACATAATCTTTCAACTACTTTGAGAAGCAAACTATGAGTTTTAGAAAAGAACAGTAGTAACACTGCCACTGCATTTTGCTTTGCTCATTTTTAGCCCAACACTTTATGAGTAAAATTTACAATCTAGAGAAATATAAGGAAAGCTGAATAGAATTATGGAACAACAAATCAGTGTGCTGTGGGAAGGTCCATTGATATTTAGAGTGAGAAAAGAAGATTTGGGGATCACTTTATAAGCTTATGTCAATTGTTTAAAGCTATACATTTTTTAGCAGAAAATTGAGTGGATATATAAGTCCGGAGAAACTAAATAGCTTTAAGTCAGTGACAGATTTCAAATTAACAAAAAGAAGTACTAACCTTTAAAACGACCTGGCTTTCTTTTACTAGAGTTTAAAGTACCTGAATATATGAGTTACTTTAAGCAACATTGGTAGAAGAGATTCTTAATCAGATGTAATTTGGTCAAATACCCCTTAAGTTTATCTAAAGTTATTTTATGAGATTCTAGGTCCTAAATTAAAAAAAAAAAATGAATCATGCTTTTAAGAATTAAATAGGATATGTATTGGATAATTTATCTTTTAAAAATATTTAATTTCTCTCCATTTTAGTTTTTAAGAATTTATGCAACTACAAATTAATGTAATCTAATTAAGTTACTTTTTGTGTGTGTCAGAGATTCTAAGAATTTATGTATCCTTTTAATCTTCAGATACTTAACTGTGAATTACAACACCTACTATTGTGAAAAATCTCAAGACCTGCTCCCAGTAGGTTTAGCCAATGCTCATGTTGCTATTCCTGGACTATATTCATCTTTCCTAAAACATATCAGAGTCAGTGTAATCTGTTGATGACCAAATGTTTCCTGGAGAGATTCAGTTTTCTCAATAAATTAGTTTTGTGAAGTGTTAATTGTAGGAGTCTCTTTAGAGACCCAAGAGAATATAGTAAGATATCTCTTCAGTGTTTTCCTTAGTAAAATCTGACTTGTGGGTAGCTTTCTGCACATATGCTATTTCAGGCTCCTAAATGATACACAACTAGTAAATTTTCCATCTCAAGAACTCTTTCTTCTTAATTGTTTTTCTCCAAGGAGTAAGAATCATATTCTTTATGCCAATGTTAAACTTTAAAGGCAATACTAAAATTAAAAATGAAGGAAAGTGTTTGGTAAAATCATCTCTTGGTATCTGTAGTTTTTATAAATATCTGTCTTTCAGATATATTTTAATTGAAATGCCATGCTCAACTCCAAGGTTCTATTAAGGCCCTCAAGTGTTTGGGGAAAGGAGTATATTCTATTCAGATGGAGAACAAATCAAACATTTTCAATAATTAAAATACTAATAATGAAGGCACTGATTTTATTTCTTACTTGTTTTTGGAAACTCTGATTTTACATGTATTTTACCTTTGTGTACATATTACGATAACCGTCTTTGAGAAGAAAAGTATATATTTTTGATTTATTTTGCCTTTCAGTTTATGTGTCCTTGAACAAAGTATAATAAAGCAAAATGTCATGGTAACACCACAGTAAATGGAAAGATCATGACAGAGAAGCGCTGGGACACAAGAGAGTACACTTGTACTTGGCAGTGTTCTGTGAACATTTCCCATGCAAGTAACAAAATCATAAAGCCTTTTATTTGGTGGGAGTATAGAATGAGAAACTGATTTGACTGTTGCACAAAATATTCAGTGTTTCTTGGAGTTGTTGCCTGTATCTCAATTATATTCTGTGGGGGGAAATGATTTGACTATTATTTGAAGTGACATAAAATGATAGAATTGAAGAGTTCCATTTTTCACTAATTCCTATGGATAGTGAAATGGGAAAATGAGTGGTTAGAATTTACAACCTCTTACTTGTTACAGGCTGTGATGGCTGCAAGGACAGACTGGTAATCAGCTTGTCAGGAGTGTGCAGCTCTGAGAATATCAACTTTTAATCCCTTCCATTGAGGGAAAAGACATTTTAGGAAACTGGAAACCTTTATTTGCATTTAAAAAGCTATGTTGTATAAATTCAAAGTGAGTTTGTTGCAAAGACTATGTAAGAAAGTGCTTAGAGTGATTAATAATTCATTTTCATCTGTAAATGCCATATAAAGAGAAATAAAACAGGAAGTTACTGCATCAAAGGGCAAAGTCAGAGTTGCTGAGACAGTGGAAATACTCAGGATAAACAGACTTAATGTTAATCACTTAAGATGTTGGAAACTTTTGTCCATGGGTCACATTTCATAAAAATAATAAAATGTACTCAGTGACCTGAGCATATAGTGTGCCTTTTACAATTTCAAAGATCAGAATAAAGTGATTTTATTTTCTGAAGCATCTATATGAAACGATGATGAAGTTTTCAAGTAGTGCTTAAAAATTTGTAATTTCACTTTTAGTACTCATTCTGTTAGTATTGTTTTTCACCTACAAACTGCACATGATGTCTGTTTGGATCTAGCCTCTATGCTATAAATTCTTTCTGCTTCACATTTTGATAGAAATGGTAAATACTCTAGGTTTACAAAGCGAATGAGTCTTTCTGTCATTAGTTATTGATATCCTCAGTTTGAACAATGTGCCACACTCATTTAAAAAAAAAAAAAGTGTGATTTTCTTAATTGTCACTTAATGTTCACATATTTGTTCCAGTGAATGTTGAAATAATTACTTATAATAGTTTTATATACCCTATAAACATTTCATTTTAAAACAGCAAATTAGAAAATTGGCTTATGGCTGGGCACGGTGGCTCAAGCCTGTAATCCCAGCACTTTGGGAGGCCGAGACGGGTGGATCACGAGGTTACATTCTACTCCCAATAAAGTTTTATATCACGCTAATTCACAATACACAACAAAACACAGTGAGTGAAATTTGAGTTTTAGTACACATTTGAGATAAAACGATTAGAGAGAGAAAAATGACATGAAATTCTCATCATAGTATATCTTCTTGCACTATGATGAAAATGCTCATTTTCCCAGATTTTAAGGCTTATACCTATAAATAAAGGGAGATTCTTCAGGAGAGAACAGGTTTATAAACATACAAAGATGACAGAATATAAAAATATGTGAAGATGAAAAGACAACTGCCCCTAAACTTAAAAACTAAGAAGAATGAAAAATGAAAAGTGAAATAAAGTAAAAGCATTAAGTATTAATGGAATTATTTAAAATAGTTGCACACAAGTGAAGATTTAGTTCACTTAACTGGTGTTTTAAATTAGACATAGGTGTGACTGCCAGAGTAAAGAAAAAAAAAAAAAAAATAACTACTCCTAGAAAATGAGAAGCAGTGGACTTTATCATAAAGAATATGTACTTTGTGAAAGATAGGAACCATTTTGAGATGTTATATTTAGGCTACTTTAACACATTTTTGATAGATTCTCAAGTTATATAAAATAGAACCCTACTCAAATTCATTATATTAATAAAGTCTTATTTTTAGGATGTATGTAGAGCATAAAGAACAAGAAGGGCTTCAGAAACACAACCACACTTATTAGAAAGTTGTTCATGATATATCAGACTTTGATAACTTTTACCACAGTCGCTTTGGTGGTCTACGCCTGACCACTTATTCCTAAGCAAGGGGCTCCAGTGTAACATGTCATATTCTCACATACAACTAGAAGATTGAGCTCCTGAATATAAAATGTTTGAATCAAACTCTATAAATTTTTGGCTTAATAAACTCTTTATTCTCATCCGTAAAAAGTAAAAGTTATATCTACCAAATTAAAACCAGCTTAAATCTGATATATATTAATTATTGTTGGTTTTTAACCATTCCATTGCAATCATAACTCAGTTTTCGTCCTTAGTATTTCCCCTATTTTCCTTCATTCTTCTTTCTCATGACTTCCTCCTACTTTCAGGGACTTATCACGTACACCACACCTATTTAAAAAAAAAAAAAAATCTTTGAACAAGTGTTCAGATACCTTGGGAATATTTAAATCCATTATGGTGGATATGACTTGGAAATGATATCTCCAAGTAATTTTTCAGATCCTTGTCTTCCTCATGTACTAGTCCCTAAATTTGCTCAATCAGAAATCCTTCCTGCACAATTTAGTAGATGTATGGTAGAAGCTTAGTTTTCCCCTGAAAAATCCAACAGAAGAAAATGAACATCAAAATTGAATTCAAAACCTCTGAAGTGAAAATACCAAATGAAAAATTAAATTTGGCTTACTCCAAATCTTGTATGAATATGAAAAAACACAGCCAAGACAAGCAGAATTGGCATGACAATCCATTATTGTCTAGACTATTTACATACTAAAATCAGGGACGAGGATGTAAGAAGTAAGAAAGCAGTAAGTATTTATTCCCAGAAGGCAAGGACTTCACCATGAATGGGAACTACTGTAAGCAGTAAAGAAAACACATTAAGGACACAGAATATACATGCATGTCTATATTTATATATATGTACACATTTATATACAGATACATACAAAACATTCCCTGTGTTTTTTTTTTTAATTTAATTTAATTTTTTTTTATTATACTTTAAGTTCTAGGGTACATGTGCATAACGTGCAGGTTACATATGTATACATGTGCCATGTTGGTGTGCTGCACCCATCAACTCGTCAGCACCCATCAATTCATCTTTTATATCAGGTATAACTCCCCAATGCAATCCCTCCCCCCTCCCCCCTCCCCATGATAGGCCCCAGTGTGTGATGTTCCCCTTCCCGAGTCCAAGTGAGCTCATTGTTCAGTTCCCACCTATGAGTGAGAACATGCGGTGTTTGGTTTTCTCTTCTTGTGATAGTTTGCTAAGAATGATGGTTTCCAGCTGCATCCATGTCCCTACAAAGGACGCAAACTCATCCTTTTTTATGGCTGCATAGTATTCCATGGTGTATATGTGCCACATTTTCTTAATCCAGTCTGTCACTGATGGACATTTGGGTTGATTCCAAGTCTTTGCTATTGTGAATAGTGCCGCACATGTATATATATGTTTGTGTGTATATTGAAATTATATTTGTATAAGTTTATATATTATATTCATCATATATACACTGATAATGAAACAGATAAAAATGTGAAAAAGATAATGTATTGATTGGAGGGGAAGTCCAAGTCATAGAAAGTGACACCACACACACACGCACACACATTCACAGACACACACATACGCACACACTAAATAAAGACACTTGAAAAGATAACCCAAAAGAAGACATGCATACAACCAACAGACACATGAAAAAATGCTCATCATCACTGGCCATCAGAGAAATGCAAATCAAAACTACAATGAGATACCATCTCAGACCAGTTAGAATGGCAATCATTAAAAAGTCAGGAAACAATAGGTGCTGGAGAGGATGTGGAGAAATAGGAACACTTTTCCACTGTTGGTGGGATTGTAAACTAGTTCAATCATTATGGAAAACAGTATGGCGATTCCTCAAGGAAATAGAACTAGAAGTACCATATGACCCAGCCATCCCATTACTGGGTATATACCCAAAGGATTATAAATCATGCTGCTATAAAGACACATGCACACATATGTTTATTGCGACACTATTCACAATAGCAAAGACTTGGAATCAACCCAAATGTACATCAGTGACAGACTGGATTAAGAAAATGTGGCATATCTGCACCATGGAATACTATGCAGCCATAAAAAAAGGATGAGTTTGTGTCCTTTGTAGGGACATGGATGCAGCTGGAAATCATCATTCCCAGCAAACTATGGCAAGAACAGAAAACCAAACACCGCATGTTCTCACTCATAGGTGGGAACTGAACAATGAGATCACTTGGACTCAGGAAGGGGAACATCACACACCGGGGCCTATCATGGGGAGGGGGGAGTGGGGAGGGATTGCATTTGGAGTTATACCTGATGTAAATGATGAGTTGATGGGTGCTGATGAGTTTATGGGTGCAGCACACCAACATGGCACAAGTATACATATGTAACAAACCTGCACGTTATGCACATGTACCCTAGAACTTAAAGTATAATAATAATAATAATAATAATAATAATAATAATAATAATAATAAATAAAAAGTTAAAAAAGAAAAGGTAACCAAACAATACTACAAAAATGTTTTTTAAAATATAATATGATAAATATATGTTAAAAACAGAAAGTTCAAGATTGTTTAATGATGTAATAAACCATATTCTAGAGAAAAGTGACCTAGAGCTGTCCACATTGAGACTTTACTGATGAATAATAGATATGCAAATTTAAATACAAAGCCTACTTTGGGCAGCAAGGCAAGCTGATTCAGTCACTTAAAGTTGAGAGAAAATCATGGAAGCAGAGATGTCTCCACAGCAATGTATTTAGTTAGATTCTTACGTTTTCTCATAAGGAAATATCTCAGGAGAACAAAGCAAGAACACATCAGTGAGATATAGAACCCCCAAATGTCTTTTATTTTTCATATGGTTAAACAGAAGGAATCATTTTCAGCTATTATAAGACAGCTTCTGGCAACAAAATCAATATTGATTAAATGTACTGACTGGTTTTAAATATATTTGACATATTTAAATTGGTACTATACACACACACAAACACACACATGCACATACATAGACAACACTGCTTTGTGAAAAAACAATAGATAAAACATTACATGATTTATTTCTATTTCAGTGCATATTATTCAATAAAATACTTGAAGATACTTTATTGTATCTTTCTGCAATATATTCATTGTAGATAATCTTTATTTTCTTCCATAGTGTAAGTGATTGTTTCTGCTTATAAAATAAAAATAAAAATTGCAGACTATTTGCCAGATAGATTTGTTTTAGTATAAACAAGAAAACAAACTTCACTCTCTTTTTTAATGCAAAGAAAATACTTAACCACAGTGTCTGTCGGGAACTATTAAAGGTTTGAGATTTTACTATAGTTGCAAGCTAACAAGTTAGCCAGCCACATTTGCTATATGCTGGTAAAAGACACAACACTTCTGTGTTAGAGATAAAGGATAGTCAAGGATAGTTTATTATCCACAGTAATAGCAGTAGACAGAGTTTCAGCATTTGTACTGGTGTCCTGAGAACCAATTCCCCATGACATGAAGAGGGCCCAATAGTTCCTACACACAGTGGAGTGTGCAAGGGAGAGGAAACCTGGCCTTAGGAAACCCCAGCATTTTATGACGGGCAGTAAATCTACAGGATCTTTGCCTTTATCTTTACTATAGCAGAAGCAACGGAACCTGTCCTTTGCTCAAAGGAAGACAATACTATAGCTCTAACTTCCAAGGCTGTTTATGATTCAAACATTTATAAAAGATAGTCCAGAACAAAGTTAGCTGGTGTCTGCTCAGAAGACAAGAGCATGAGTTACTCATAGAGAACGGCCTCCTAATGGCATCTAATCAAATTGCTGAAAATGTATCTAAAGGTTGTTTAAATTTCCCACTAGAACTACTTTAGAATTATGTTTGATTTCAACTGTACCAATATTAGATAACATTTTACTTTTGTAACTGTAAAATTGATAGCTTCAAATTATATTCTATATGACAGTTAAAATTTTTAATCTAATTGATCCTGTGCATTTCTTTCACTCCTGAAGACTTTGTGTGTGTGCATGTTTGTGTGTGTCTTAATTAAAAATGCTGCCCACTCTTGAATTCAATAAATGTTTATCTTTATTCTTGTTTCTTATTTTTTTCACACATCATTAAAATAATCCAAAAGCCATTTTTGCTATATAGTATGATTAATAATAAACAAGTATTTGAAAATATTTATCTAGTTGCATCAGGCACAATTTTAGGTTCATATTTTTATTTTCTTTTTATTTCCCAATACTTTTAACCTTTAGTTAAATTAAAGAGATTCAGCATGAGATCACCCCTCCCTTCTATACATCTCACAATATGGGCATTTTACTGTATCAGTTGGAATTGAATCATTATAACAAGAATCTTCCTATTCAATGTTTAAAAACAATGTAAGATTGTTATTGTATTTATCAGACTATTATGACCTGTTTCTTTGTTTCCACCTATCATTAAATTCCTCTTTGCAACTCCAAGAGGTGGTGCAATGACAATAGTAATTTTCCAATGTTTAAATTCTAAATTAAGTGATTTAGAATTAAGTAAATGAATTAAATAATGAATTGAATAAATACATTAACATTTTGGATGAATTAAACAAAATAAAATTTTATCATCTAATTATTGGTTTAAGATGATTAAAGCTGTTATAACAGTTTTGGAAATGTCATAGAGATACAGATAAACAAATTACAAATATGCTGAATACATTTACAAATGTTAAAATAAGACATATTTTATTTGACTTGAGGCATGTTACATGGTGAAAATTGACTCATGTTTCCCTGAACTTATGGTTATGTGTAGAAAATAGTGCAGTCATACTCTACTATTTAAATCCCAAGAAATATTTTCTCAGTGCAATTTGTGAAGAGATATTATATTTTAATTGAATGTGTAATTGGAGAGACTGTGAATTTTCAACGAGAAATAGACATCAGAAAATCATTTAGAAGTGATCACTATAAAACTGTATGAACCTTAAAGTCGTAACTGTAAGTTACCCGAAGCAAGTGTATGACACAACCAAAAAAACTTTTTAGAAAGTGATACTTTTTAGAAGGTGAATGAGAAGTGATTATATTGCTACTTCATTATCACACTCATTTCCTTCCCTTTTAACTTTAAAATCAGTAATTATCTGAGGGATTGGAATAATATAAGTAATTGTAGATTAGATAAAAAGAGATGATGTGTTGGAAGGCATGCTACAACTCTAAGAATATTAGTAACACGACTCTGTACACTGGTGAGTAAAAAGAGAAATGAATATGTTAAAATACATGTTTCACATTTATAGCTTTTATGATTTCTTAAGTATTTACAATAATATATAGTTTCCTAATATTGCATATTCTATAAAACTTCATCTCTCCTAATCAAAGTTTTAGTTGACTAACTGTTCATATAGTGATCTTCAATAAAGTTGACAAAAACAAGAATGGGGAAAAGACTCTCCCATATTCAATAAATGATTCTGAGATAACTGGTGAGATATGTGCAGATTGAAACTGGACATCTTCCTTACATCATATACACAAATCAACTCAAGACTTAAATGTAAAACCCAAAACTATAAAAACCTTGGAAGACAACCTAGGCAGTACCATTTAGGACATAGGCACAGGCAAATATTTCATGATGAAGATGCCAAAAGCAATTTCAACAAAATCAAAAATTGCAAAATTGGAATCTAATTAAATTAAAGAGCTTCTGCACAGCAAAATAAACTATCAACAGAGTAAACAGAACCTACAGAATGAGAAAAAATTTCACAAACTATGCACCTGATATTTAATATCGAGCATCTATAAGGAACTTAAACAAATTTACCAAAAAAAAAAAAAAAAAAAATCCCACAATCCCATTAAAAAGTGGGCAAACGGCAGGAACACTTCAAAAGAAGAGATACATGTGGTCAACAAGCATATGAAAAAAAATCTCAACATCATTAATCATTAGAGAAATGCAAATCAAAACCACAATGAGATACCATCTCGTACCAGTCAAATGGCTATTATTATAAAGCGAAAAAAAAAAAAAAAGCAAGTGCTGACAAGGTTGTGGAGAAAAGGAATGCTTAAACACTGTTAGTGGGAATGTAAATTAGTTCAACCATTGTGGAAAGCAGTGTGGCAATTCCTCAAAGATCTAAAAACAGAACTACCATTCAACCCAGCAATCCCATTACTGGATATACACCCAAAGGAATATAAATCATTCTATCATTAAAAAACTGGCACACATATGTTCATTGCAGCACTATTCACAATTGCAAAGATGTAGAATCAACCTAAATGCCCATCAGTAGTAGACTAGATAAATAAAATATAGTACATAGACACCATGGAATATGATGCAGTCAGAAAAAAAAATGAGATCATGTTATTTGCAGGAATATGGATGGAGCTGGAAGCCATTATCCTTAGCAAACTAATGCAAGAACAGAAAACCAAATATCATATGTTCTTATTTATAAGTGAGAGCTAAATGATGAGAACTTACCAACACGAGGAAGGAAACAACACACATTGTTGCCTATCGGAGAGTGGATGGTTTGAGGAGGGAGAGGATCAATAAAAATAACCAACAGGTACTCTGCTGAGTATCTGGGGGATGAAATAATCTGTACAACAAACCCCATGACACAAGTTTACCTGTATAACAAATCTGCACCTGTACCCTTGAACTTAAAATAAAAGTTAAAAAATAAAACAAAAATAAAACCTTTTAAATATTTTTTTTCTCTGGACTATTTTTAAATTTTATATCTCACTGAAATATATTGAATAGAAATTCAAATACTTTTGCAAGATGCTATTCACCATTTGAAAACGTGTGTGTATATATATATATATGAAAATGAAAAACAGTTTTCTTCTAATGAAAAATTTAATTATGATTTGGAGTGTAGGTACCAAGTATATAACAATTTGTAACTGTAACTTACAAATAAATAAATGAAGTTGAATTTTAGTACATGGACATGAAAACTTTTTGTGGTATGTAAACCTGTTGAAAATGTAAGTCATATATATATACCTTAATTTTTAAAATTTAAAGATAGTCTTCAATTCCTAGTATGCCTATATTTTCCTCTATTTAAGCACATTTTCTCACACTTTATACATATATACACACAAAATTATCATTCTTTCATTATATGCATATATAAAGAAAGAATACATGTATATAAAGAATAATTACTCTTTCTACAAATAATTATAATTTTGGGATTTTTTGTGGTTTAGATTTTCCTTCCTTTCTTCCCTCCCATCCTCTGTCCCTCTCATCCTCCTTACCTTCTCCTCTCTCTCTCCCTCCCCTCCCTCCCTCCCTCCTCCTCCCTCCCCCTCTCTCCCTTTCTTTTTCTTTCTTTCTTTCTTTCTTTCTTTCTTTCTTTCTTTCTTTCTTTCTTTCTTTCTTTCTTTCTTTCTTTCTTTCTT
>NC_045455.1:51599403-51599559 GCF_002776525.5 Piliocolobus tephrosceles
CTTTCTTTCTTTCTTTCTTTCTTTCTTTCTTTCTTTCTTTCTTTCTTCTTTCTTTCTTTCTTTCTTTCCTTCTTTCCTTCTTTCCTTCTTTCCTTCTTTCCTTCTTTCCTTCTTTCTTTCTTTCTTTCTTTCTTTCTTTCTTTCTTTCTTTCTTTC